>NC_056694.1:10365000-10627500 GCF_018350215.1 Panthera leo | reverse complement strand
CCCAGACAGGCCCCTGACCTCGAGAGACTGCAGCCTGGCACAGCCCGGGGAGAGAGAGAGGGAGGGAGGGAGTGGACCTCTGGGCGGTCAAGTGGTGGTGGGGGGGTACGGTGAGGACCCCAGTCCTCTGTGAGGCTGGGTACAAGGAGTCACGGGTGGGGTGGGAGTCGTGAGCGCCCCTCACTGCGGCAAGTTCTGGCTGCCCGGGAGGGAGCGAGAGAGCCAGGGCAGTGAACAGCCGTCCCCCTGGGATTGGGGTCCTATCTCTGGGCCCCCCACTCCCTGGGCTGGTCTCGCTGACCTCACTCTCTCCTCAGAGCCGCAGGGACCACCCAGGGGCCACCCGGGGAAGAGCCCACCCTCGGGGACTCATGGCCACACCCCGGAGCTGTCCCAACTCGGCACATGGACTTCCTGCTTCTGGCTCTCCCCTGCATTTGCTCAAGCTTCTCCCGCCTTCCATCCATCTTCCGCCCCACTCACTGTCCCTCACCCCTTCGTGGCCCAGCCATAGAACTCCCTTGCACTTGGGGACCTCGCCCTTTTTTGGCTTCAGGCATCGAGCACAGCTGACCGCCTCCCCAGAGGGGACAGTGGGTGCGCTCCTGCACCCTGCCATCCCCCTGCACTTTTAGGGAGACTCTTCTTCCCGCCCCACCTGCCAGCCAGCCTCACTCAGACCCCCAGGCCGTGACGATGGGGGCCAGCCCCTCCCACCCGCAGCCTGGCCCTCCAAACCCAAGCCAGGTCAAGGTCATGGCACTGGGACGGCGGACCCCATCCTGAGCTGCAACCTTACCTTGAAAACCCTGTCTCTTCAGGCTCTCGTCCACAAGAGGGTCCCCGGAATCCCTCTCTGGGGGCGGGGAAGGGGGAGGAGAGAAGCCAGGGTGAACAGCCAGCTCCTGGGACCCGGGGACAGGGGCAGTATCTCTAGGGGGGATCCCGGTGGAGAGGGCAGTGGGGACGCCAGGGGAGGCGGGACCAGGAAAGAGGAAGAGGGAGAAGGGATGGTGGCAGAGACCTGGGACCCCTCCCACGCCCGGCGGGCGCCTCAGCCCGCGTCCCTGAACGGGGTACCTTGGCTGTCCGCGATGGGCTCTTTGACTCCCTCGGTGAGCAGCTCGGGTCTGGAAAACACCACAGCAGGGCAATCGCTGAGGCCCCTCCGGGCCTTCCTGGTATAGCTTCAGTCTGCACCCCTGGGCCTCAGCTTACCCAGCTGTGCAACAGGCCCTCCCAGCCCTGGACAGCCCAGGTGTGGGGTCCCCGTCCTTCGCCCTTGTCCTGCCGACCCACGTGTGGTACTGGGGGGGCTGTGCTGGGCTCTGAGGACCCCGCCCAGAGGGAGGCCAGCCTGACCCCAACCCATCGTCACTCAGTTCTGCGATGCTTCCCCACAGGGCCAGTTTGAAGTGCAGAAGCAGACGGCAAGATCTCAGAGCGACAGGGCAGGTCCCGGGTCTCTGACTCACACCCGAGAGCTGCCGGGTCACTTGCAGTCGGGGCCTCGGGGACCGACCCCAGCTCTGCACTAATACCTGTATCTCCAGACCCCACAGAGACCCCCCCAGATGTCATGGCGCGCTCTCTCGACCCCCTTGAGGCGGGTACTGTTTCCATCACTCCATTCACAGGATGCGGAGACTGAGCAACATGCCCAGGGCCACACAGCGGGATCGGGCAGGGCTCAGAAAAGGCCCCCGCCCCCCCTCACGGCCGAGACACCTCCCCACCAGGGCCTCTGCTGTCTCGTCTGACACAGCGGGAGCCCCGCTCGGCTCCTGACTCTCGCAGGTGACAGTGGGGACGTCATTTCACTTTCTGGGACTCAGCTTCCCCATAAGGAGAAGGGGAAGAGGTAGTGGAGAAGTTTCTAAATGCAGCCTGAGGCCTCTTCTGGCCCCTGAGGCTGGGTTCCAAGGCAGGGCTGTGCGTCCTCCTCCCTCAGGCCCTGTGAGCCCAGCTCGGGGCACGTGCCCACGTGCCCACATGCCCGCTGCCAAAAAAGGCAGCGAATCCTCATCCACTGGCCGCCTGACCTGGGGTGGGGGTGCCCTGAGTCTGGCCTTTGGTCTCCCTTCTAGGCAGGGTCTCCTCTGGGCCACTTCTTGGTTACCCCGGTGATGGAGAGCTCATTACCTCTCCCAGCAGCCTCACCCACAGACCCATACTCACACTGAACCCTGGTCCAGCACCCCACCCCCATGACACCCGTCAGGAGATTCGAAGGAGTGGTTTTCCACTACCCGTCCCACTCCATCGTCCCCCCTGGCCCGTCAGCCCTCCTCCAGCCAGCCTGACCTCCCCAACATCCTCAGCCTGCCACAGACTCCAGAACATGCCTCCCTTTCTTCGAGCAGACAGGCCTGCTCTAGCTGGACAAGTCTGCATTACAAACAGGGCATTTAGAATCCGTGCTATATGATAAAGACTTTGGTCTCTGTCTCTGGTTCCTGGGAGGTAAACTCTCATCTTTGGTTATTTCTCGAGTGACGGGAGCGTCTTCGTTATTATTATTCCTGGTTGGGACCCTGGGATCACACCGAAGTTTCTGCTAGGGAGATGATTTGGGATTCTGGAAGACTGACCACGTGATCAGAGGGCTGAGGCTCTGAGCCACCTGCTATCAGCCCACCCTCCTAATTTCTACAGACTGAGCTCAGTCGCATGGCCAATGACCCGATCGAGCATGCCTATGGAAAGAATCCCAATAATAATCATGGACACTGAACTCGGGGCTGGAGGGTGACATATGCCCTGATAACATGGGGACCTCGCCTTTAGTGAGTGCCATTTGGCTGGTCCTGGTCATTACCCTTTATATAAAACGGTAATTGTAATACAGCACGTTCCCGAGGTCTGGGAGTTGTTCTAGCTAATTACTGAACTTGCAGGGAGTTGTGGGAAGCCTCAGATTTAAGACCAGATGCTCAGAAGTGTAGGTGGCCTAGGGACCCCCGAACTTGCAGCTGGGGTCTGAAATGGGCGTGGTCTTGTTGGAGACCATGCCCTGAACCTGTGGCATCTGCTAATGCCCTGTGGTCAGGATCAGAACTCAGTGTAGCGTTACATCAGCCATAGCCCTCTGCCACGACTCCCGGGTAGCGATTTCCTATCCGTGTGAACCCACCCACGATTTTAAGTTTCCAAAAGGTTTCTAAACTTTGGAGAATTTCATGAAAGCAAGGGGTCCTCTCCCCACAAGAATGCACCAAAGAATATGAACATCTGGCTTACAAGCTCAAGGATCGGGGTGTAAAGAATGCTTTCCGATCAAAAGTTTAGAAAGTTTAATCTGATTTGTGCCAGTTGTAATGACTGGTAGAGGTTGTCCAAAGTATGTCCTCCACAAGGATGTGGAGGTCAGGTATAGGCAGAAAGTGTGTCGGTCAATTACTGATGTCTCCTGTAGGTGATGACTTCTCATATATACAAATGTGCAGTTGACCCTTGACGGACATGCGTTTGAACTGTGTGCGTCCATTCACATGTGGATTTTTTTCCAAAAAATACAGTTCAGTACTGTAAACGCATTTTCTCTTCTGTACATTTTCTGTATATAAGTTTTTAAAAAAATTTTTGGTGCTTAGTTTTGAAAGAGACAGAGACAGAGCACGAGTCGGGGAGGGGTAGAGAGAGAGGGAGACACAGAATCCGAAGCTCCAGGCTCTGGGCTGTCAGCACAGAGCCCAATGCGGGGCTCGAACCCGCGAACTGTGAGATCATGACCTGAGCCGAAATCAGACGCTCAACCGACTGAGCCATCCAGGCGCCCCTCTGTTTATAAATTTTTTTAAATGTTTATTTATTTTTGAGAGAGAGTGCACGTGCATGTGGGGAAGGGGCAGAGAGAGAGCGGACAGAGGATCTGAAGTGGGCTATGTGCTGACAGCCCGACTCGGGGCTTGAGCTCCTGAACCGCAAGATCATGACCTGAGCCAAAGTCAGGACGCTTAACCGACTGAGCCACCCAGGCACCCCACTTCTTTACATTTTCTGAACATTTTCTTTTTTCTAGCTTACTTACTTTGTTGTAAAAATATGGTATATAATACATACAACATACAAATTCTTGTTAACTAGCTGTTTATGTTATTGGTAAGGCTTCCGGGTCAACAGTGGGTTATTAGTAGTTACTTTTTTTCTTTTTCCTATTCTTTTTTTATGCCTGATTATAGTTGACATACAATGTTACATTAGTTTCGGAGGTAAGTAGTTAAGTTTTTGGGGAGTCAAAAGTGATACGTGAATTTTCAACTGCATGGGGACTGGGGGTGTCAGGACTCCTAACCTCCATTTTTTTTTTAATGTTTATTTATTTTGAGAGAGAGTGCACGAACACATGCTTACATGTGTGTGCGTGCACATGAGCAGGGGAGGGGAAGGGAGAGAGGGAGAGAGAGAATCCCAAGCAGGCTCTGCACTCTCAGCAGAGAGCCCTACATGGGGCTCAATCTCATGAACTGTGAGGTCCTGACCAAGAGTTGGACACTTAACCGACTGAGCCACCCAGACACCCCTCTAATCCCTGTACTGTTCAAAGGTCAACTTTATATTTTTATGGGCTGAACTGTATCTCCCCCAAATTTCATATATTGAAGCCCGGACCCCCCCGTACCTTGGGATGTGACTGTATTTGAAGCCAGTGTCTTTTAAAAGGTGGTTAAATTTACATGAGGACGTCGGGCGGACCCTCATCCCCTGACTGGTGCCCTTATAAGAAGAAGGAATTAGGTCACATGGAAAGAGCCACCTGGGAGGTATGTACACAGAGAAAAGGCCATATGAAGGCACAGTGAAGAGGTGACCACCTGCAAGCCAGAGAAAGAGGCCCCCAGAGAAACGCGACCTGCCAGCACCTTGATCTTGGACTTCCGGTCTCCAGAGCCAGGGGAGATAAATGTCTGTTACACTTTGTTACTGCCGGCCCAGCACGCTAATATGCATATCTACATACATACACATGAGGCACATACATATACCTTATTCGGATGGAATGCATATACCATAACATTCATCTTTAAAGTACACCAATCTCGGGCATCTGGGTGTTGGTTAAGCATCCGACTTCAGCCCAGGTCATGATCTCACGGTTCGTGAGTTCGAGCCCCGCGTTGGAGTTGGAGCCTGCTTCCGATTCTGCGTCTCCCTCTCTCTCTGACCCTCCCCTGCTCACACTCTCTCTCTCTTTCTCAAAAATAAACATTAAAAAAAAATTTTAAGTATACCAATCTGTGGTTTTCAGCACGTTCAAAGTTGTTTATACAGCTGTCCTTCTACCTAATTCTAGAACATTTACATCGCCCCCCAACGCACCCTTTCCTAAAGTAAGATTAAAATGAGAGGTGGCTCTTTCTCACTTAATACTCCCAACAGCAGTTTTGCTGAGTTTTAAAATGAGAAATAACAAAGTAAGTACACTAAGCGCTCAGTCTCTTAAAATTACCCAGCAAAGCCTTTGCTCCACAGCCCCAAATGCCATGCCCGGCAAAAGCCATCGCTCTCTCCCATTTGAGCCATTTTCTTTGCTTGGCTTGCAGAAAACTGTAATCAGTTAAACTTACTTTTTATTTTATTTTGTTTTATTTTAGTTTAGTTTAGTTTAGTTTACTTTACTTTACTTTATTTTATTTTATTTTTTTTACTTTACTTTATTTTACTTTACTTTATTTTATTTTATTTTAATTTAATTTAATTTTACTTTATTTTATTTTACTTTACTTTATTTTATTTTATTTTATTTATTTTACTTTATTTTACTTTACTTTATTTTATTTTATTTTATTTTACTTTAATTTAATTTAATTTAATTTTACTTTATTTTATTTATTTTGAGAGAGTGGGCGAGTGCAGGGGAGGGGCAGAGAAAGAGAGAGAATCCCAAGCAGGCTCCACATGGTCATTACAGAGCCCGATGCGGGGCTCAAACTCACGAACCGCGAGATCATGACCTGAACTGCAATTGAGAGTCGGACGCTTAACCGAATGAGCCACCCAGGCGCCCCTAAACTTACTTTTTAAAACTGATATATTTTAAAAGACGTGAAATCCTTATCCAGGCAACCACATGAATTTCTCTCAAAGGCTAAGAGAAAGAAGTCAACTCAAAAGGCTGTGCACTGGACCGCTGCATTTGAAGGACATTCTGGAAAAGGCGAAATGATGACAGAAGGTCGATCGGCAGTTGCCAGGGGCTCTAGGGTGGCCAACAAAGGGACACGGGAAATTTTGGGGGTGATGGGACTGTTCTGTGTCCTGATTACAGTGGCGGTTATACGACTGTAAGAGCTTGTCAGAGTTCAAAGAGGGTACACTTAAAAAGGGCGAGGGGCGCCTGGGTGGCTCAGTCAGTCGAGCCTCCGACTCTTGACTTCCGCTCAGGTTACGACCTCTCAGTTCATGAGTTCGAGCCCCACAACGGGCTCCATCTGGCAGCACACGGCCTGCTTGGGATTCTCTTCTCTCTCTCGGCCCCTCCCCTAACTCTTTCTCTCTCTCAAGGTAAATAAACAACTTTTTAAAAAAAAGGGTGAACTTTGCTGAATATGAATTAAACCCTAACACACCTGATGCTAGAAGAAAACAAACCCATCTTGATCGAGTACTTACAGGGCACCAGGCCCTTGGCTGAGCCTTGACCTCCACACTGCCGCTCTGGGAAGCGTATGGTGCTTCCCATTGGACACCCCGAGCAGCTTGCCCAAGGTCACGGGCAGTAACAGGAGGTGCAGACTCAGCCCCAGGAGACCGAGTGTCACCAGGCTCATCGGCCTCCCTTTCTAAGTATAAAGGGGCATAAAAAAATGCTCGTGAGCACAGGAGAAAGGCTGTCCCTGCACTAAACATCGAACCAGGTCAGCTTACCGAGGAGACGCTCTTGACTTGGCTCCTACCTCCGAGGCTTTCAGGTTCTCGATTTGGAGGGAGGGACGGGGCAGGCAGCCCCCATGTGTCCCTTCCCTCCTGAATGTGGACATTCAGGACATTTAGGTCCCCATGCCCTGTCCCCACCCTGACGTCAGCCCTGCCCAGGGGGTGAGTTTTGGGTATCCACCCACCAGAAGGCCCCCCCCACGCACCTCAAACACAACACGCGTCAGATTGACTCCTGACGGCAGCCTCCACCCCTTCCATCTCAGAGAATGGATTACCGCCCCCCAGGGGATCAGCCTTGACGGAGTCATTCGGGCCCCCCTTTCTCCCCCACCCCACGGCCAACATGTCAGCAAATCCCGACAGCCCGTCTTCAGAATGCTGCCTGAACCTGAACTTCTCACCAAGCTCCTACCCTGTCCATGGGGCCAGAGGAAAGCCTCCTCGCTGGTCCCTGCTGCTGCCCCTGCCCACAGTCCCCAGGTAGCCCTCCACCTCATTTAAAAAAAAAAAAAAAGACCAGATCATGTCATATTCTCCTCCGAATCTTCCAGCGAGTTCTCATTAAATGTAAAATAAAATCCGAACTCTTGAAGCCTGTCTGAGACCCTGCATGATCCAGCCCCTGCTCCCTCCCAGGCTTTACCACTCTTTCCTCCCTCAGTCTGCCTAGTCACACCAGCACCTCACTAGTCTTCAAACATGTGAACGTGCCCCTGCCTCAGGGCCTTTGCACCTGCCGCTCCCTCTGCCTGAACGCCCTTTCGCCAGATATCAACATGCCTTGCTTCCTTAAATAGGTTCCTCCTGCCCCTCTCTGCCCCCTGACCCTGTGTCATAGCGTTCGCCTTTGCCCGACATTATATGGTAGTTTTAGTCAATGAGACTGGCCAACTCAAGGGTAGAACTCAGCATTTGCTGCTTCTCACAACCTGCACATGGCTGGCACTCAAGATGTACTTACTGAAGGAAGGCACCACATGTCCATTATTTGGGTCCCTCGGAGCACCCCCTTCCTTGTTCCTCCTGGTGCAAACCAGGCCCCGGGGGAGGGCGCCCTGCTCCACACCCCGTCACCCGCCTGCCACTCTAGGCACAAAGGCTGCCGTGAATCTCCCAATTTGGGGGGCCATCTACTCCCCCAGGGAGGGGGGACAAACTCTTAAGACTCTCCTCTTTCTTGCCACTTTCAACCAAACCAAGCCTAAATTTACGTGATGTAACAGCAGCAACAAACAGGTCACCCCAGACACCCCTCCCCGCCTTAAATCAGTAGCTGCCTCCACCTTTTCCTCAGGGATTTTATATCTGAGTTGGGCACACAGGCTGGATCCCCTGGCGCTCCGCTGGGCCCTCGAAGGCAAAAACAAGGGTGCCTGGGCGGTTATCTCACGGCTTCGTGGGTTCAAGCCCCGTGCTGGACTCCGCACTGACAGTGCAGAGACTGATTGGGATTCTCTCCCTCCCTCTCTCCCCATCCTCCCCACTGGCTCTCTCTGTCTCTCTCAAAATGAACAAACTTAAAAAAAAAAAAAAAAAAAAAAAAGACAAAAATGAGACGATTTTTCCCCCCCACGATTTGGTGCTTCTCCTAGGCGCCGGGCAAGCCCGGAGGGCCCCCCCGTGGACGCGGCCAGCCCTTACCTCTTGATGACAAACTGGATGCTGTTGCTGGCTTCCAGGATCTTCCGGAGCTTGGCGATCCCGAAGCAGTTGGGCCTGCGGAGGGAGATGCCTTCAGGCAGCCCCACCACAAACAGCTCCTCCGGGTACATCAGGAACTTGGAGTAGGGCACCTTGACGGGCTCCGAGATGCCAATGGCCTTGGCTGTGGAGACACGGCTGCTGTAGGGCCACCCAGGGCTACGGGGGCTATGAGCCTCCCGCGTCTGTGCGGGGTGTGTGCGTGTGTGCGTGTGTGTGTGTGTGTGTGTGCAGGTGCGAGGGCTCTCGAGAGTCAGGTGTTAGTTGACCCCCCCAACCTTCCTGAGAGATGGACAGCGTTACCCCCAGTCTGCAGGTAAGAGACCGGGAGCTCAGAGGGGACATGATTCAGTGGCAGAGCCCCAGGGCTGCAGGGTGTGAACCCGAGTCAGTAGGACCCCCAAACCCACACATAGTCAGTGCCCTCATGCACTGAAACCACTGATGGCTGGTGACACCTGGGATTGGCTCCACCCAAGCCCCCTATCCCCTGTGCTGCTGGTACGGCCTTCCAGAGTCCCCCTCCCACCAGAAATAACCCCCAAACTCTGTGTGGCCCAGCACCGCAGCTTAGGAATGGGATACGTTGGAGACCCAGGCCAGCCACTCACTGCCACTAACGCTCAGACAAGCCGAATCATCTCCCCAGGCCTTACTTTTCCTCATCTGTAAAATGGGTATGAGGACGCAAGGGTTTTGTGGGACGGGAGAGCTCATGTGAAACCCCTAGCCAGTGCCCGGCAAACCACTGGGGCCTAACAAAAGAATAGCCTCCTCTCCCCTCCCATACCCTCTTTCCTGGACTCCCAAGTAGGAAAGTCCTTGCTATGTAAGAGTTCTCCTGAGGACCCTGGATGAGGCTGTCTGTGAGAACAGAAGAGCGGTCACTGCAGTGAACAGAATGGGCTCTCCAATGTGCGGCTGAGGCAGACCGAGGGAGCGTGTGGATGAAGAAGGCTGGGGGCCGTGTTTTGGGGGGGAGGGCAATGCCTCAGTTTCCCTGGGTGTCCCCATCCCCTTCCCAGCCCCCGCCCCCCCCCGCCCCTCCCTCCCTCGCCCCTGTGCAGGGAGCAGCGGGGCCCAGAGTCCCTCTGAAAACAGGGTGGCTGGAAGGAGGGCCGGCCACCCTGGGCCTGTCCGGCTCCTTGCTCACCGTATCGCGTGTTGAAGAGCAGTTCCACCTGCTTCCGCAGGGGCCGGATCACGTCACCGTGGCTGTCTGGAAGGCAAAAGGCAGCCTGTTGGGCCTCCCCAGGGGCAGCAGGACCCCGCTCCTCAGCTCATGTCCCAGCTCTGCCAGCACCAAGAATGACCCCGCATTGGGACCTTGGAAGGGAGGGAAAGCCGGGTGGCGGCGGCGGGTAACCTCTTTCCCCAGAAATGGCACCCCCAGACTGGTCCGCAGGGTTCCCAAACTCAAACGTCTGCTCTTAAAGTCGGGTCTAAGGTACCACCAGGGCTGAATGGTGATTTGGAAGATTTTGGCAATTTTGCGGCCGAAGAATGACCAGAGACCTTTCTAAGGGTGTGTGTGTCACTCTAGACCAGCTCGGGAAGTGACTTAGCTAGTGGCGGAATGGTAAGCCTGTAAATTGAGTATGCCGCCACCAGGTGGCAGTGGAATTTTCTATCCCTGCCCCTGGTCAGGCTGGGTTTGGGGAAATGACCATTCTCTCCTCTCACAGCCACTCATTCCGTTCCAGGGGCAGAAACCCCCAAGAGGAAACACACACACATCCCCGCTTTGACCTCTCTTCCTGCACACTACTCTCACTCAACAGGAAGGGAATGAGCCGTGTTCCTGAGAATGAGCCGGTCTGTTGGACACCAAGCCAATTTTATGCTTTCCGGCCTCCATTCTACTTGCTCAGTCTCCAGACTTAAAACCTTTGTGAAAGAAGCATGGTGTGTATAAAAACAAAGAGAATGCTCTGCATTTCGCGCACCAGAAAGAGCTGCTTGTACCTCTGACCAGGTGCCTCCTAGTTCTAGAAGACACATCTGTAAACTCCTCCCACCTTTAGGAAGCCCACAGGACCCTCACCTCCAACGGGGTGTCAGAAAGAACCGGAGACAATGGGGAGAGGAAGGGCGGGGGAGGCGAGGAGAGGTGGGGTGTGACGGGGAAGGTGGACAGAGCCTCACCTTCTGTGGGCCTCTCTTCAGGCCGCGGGTCCTCGCTGGGGCCTTTCTCTGAAAGAGAACAGAGGGTGCCAGGAAGCCACGTGCATCATCTGCTGGGCCCTGTGCTGCAAAAGTCAGGCCGGACAAGTGGGGGGCGTAGAGCACAGCATGGCAACTCCCCAGGTGGGGCTGGGGACCCTCACCCTGCACAGGGACTAAACTTGCATCATCGTGCATCATCTGCTGGGCCCTGTGCTGCAGAAGTCAGGCCGGACAAGTGGGGGGCATAGAGCACAGCATGGCAACTCCCCAGGTGGGGCTGGGGACCCTCACCCTGCACAGGGACTAAACTTGCCCTCCTTGTGAAGGCACGAGGAGGGCACGTTCAGAGACCAGGTGTCGGAGCACATTTGGTACCTCTGGGGACCAGACCCGAGTCAGTCCGTTCTTTCCACGTGCTGGGTTCTGTTCTAGGCACTGAGGACACACGGGAACAAGACAAACCCTGTCCTGCTGTGACGCCAGATAGAACATGTAATGCCAGTCAGCAGTGATGCCGTAAGAGAAGCAGTTGGATGAGGGGACAGAGGGGGAGGGCGAGTGGGGAGCGTGGACCTATCCTGGGTCAGGTGGTCCAGGGGGCTCTCTGATGAGATGGCACTGACCTTGGCCTAAGCTCCCAGCTCGGACCCAGCCTTGTCCCCAGGAAGCGAGGACATGGTGAGTGAGCAACTCGAAAGGTGGGTGGTAAAGCTGCATGGGGGTGGGGGCTCCTGGTGGCCAGGGTGGGGGGGAAGGGCTGAGGAGAGGGGTCTTCCTGCAGGAGGGGGATACCTGCCTGGATACGAGGGTCTATGATACGAAAAGCAGCAGGGGGGGAGCAGGGAGGGAAGAGCAGCTTGGGTGGTGGGTAAACTGAGATTTTGGCTGCAGGAAGAAGTACATGTACGTGGATGGGGGGGGGGGTGCTGGGGCGAGGGGGCAGGCACACCGCGGGGCCTCCCTGAGCAGCGGCCCATTATTGCCAGGGTTTGGAGGAAGGAAGGCATCGGGGATTTTCAACGCTTGAAACAACCGGAAGGAGGCTATCATCTGGGAAGCCCGCTGGCACTCTGGGCGGCCAGGTGCTTTCACACGCGGGAATGACCCTTCACGACGTGTAGCGGAGCTGGAAAGTGGTGCAACAGGTGGACCCCAGGCCTGCCACACTCCCGGCCGGTGCCCGTCTGCTCCCCCGCCAACTCCTGCAGGGAGCACTTGGGGACAGAGGGATACAGGGTGCTGTCCCCGGTCCCGGACAGGATCGTGAACAGGAAGGAAAGGGGCTGATCCTGGGGAGAGCTGCCAAGAGTCAAAATTCGCTCAGGATGGAGGGAAAGTGAGCCTGCGTCTGGGATCACTGGACAAACCCAAAGTTTGGGGCTCAGCTCCGAAGGAGCTGAAAGGTTCTGGAGGGTTTCACCTATGCTCAGCTGACTTGAAAAGGTAGAGGGCCAGCCCTGGGCACCCTGTGGGCGGTGGGTGCTGGGCCCTCCTGACTCTGCACGAAGGATTTACTCTGGCTGCAGTGACAACCCCAGCAAGCTGTGGTCCAGCACAACAAACCGCCTGGAAACGGCTCTCGACCAACGACACAGGGCGATTTAGAGGATCACTATCCCAGCTCCCTCCTCACTTGGCTGCCTAACTCCAACGCGTGCTTTACGTGGCTCTCTGGTCCCGTGGCTCAGTGGTCCGCAGCGGTAACGGGCCTCGTAACACTTCCTGCCTCCCACCCCACGCCGGCACACCTGGATCTCCTCCCAAATAGACGCATGCAAGCAAAGCCTTATCTCAGGGTCAGCTTCTGGAAGGTCCTGCGGTTTGTGCCATTTCTAGAGGAAGAGGGGGGCGGACAGGGAGAGAGGAGTGTGGTGGGACCGGCAGAGCCACCAGGGGATTTCCCTGGGCAGGGACCTGTGACAAGAGGAGCCAGGTAACTATCAGTCCCAGGTGAAGGGAACCGCCCAAGTGTGAATCTAGAGCACCAATGAAGGTTACAAGGTGGTCCAGAGGGACACGAAGCCAGAGGGAGACCTGGCCAGGGAGTCCGTCCCTGCTGCGAGCTGTCCGTGTGCCGTCTTCCCGGCAGGATCAATAATCTGGAGAGCTGATAGGGATAGGACCAGCCCCAGCTCCCCACCGAATCCAGGCATCTTCAGCCCCACTATGGAGGGGCTTAAACTGGGGGGGCACCTGGAGGGCTCAGTCGGTTAAGCATCCGACTTTGGCTCAGGTCATGATCTCACAGTTCGTGGGTTCGAGCCCCAAATCAGGCTCTGTGCTGACAGCTTGGAGCCTGGAGCCTCCTTCAGATTCTGTGTCTCCCTCTCTCTGCCCCTCCCCAGCTTGTGCTCACTCTCTCTCTCTCACTCTCTCAAAATAAATAAATAAGCATTGGGAAAAAAAAAAAAAAAGGAAGGAAACTAAGCTGGGTCGACTCCTAGGGGCTCTGACCCATGTGCGTTGGGGTCCCAAATACCAAACGTGGGGAACTTGCCGGACCCTCCACCCAGACGTTGGAGGCTGGGCTATTTACCCTGAACGAGCCCAGTCACGTGCTCACTGCTCCCCCCGTTTTCAACAGTGAATAACCGGAAATAGCCTCAAGAAATGATCAACGACACGCAAATACCATGGTGCCGTAGAGAGACAGCCAAAGCACCAGCTTGTGCAAAAGAGTAGCAGCATCCATTAGGACTTAGCAATGTGCAGAAAGAAAAGACACATGAAGTATGGATGCTAAACTAATAGCTGCCCAAGGAGGGGGCAATGCAGCTTTCCCTGCACGGTTCTATAGCATTTATTTTACAATGCACACGTGCAACCAGAAAAACACATGCCTGGACACACACACACCCTTCTGATCCACGGTGGTCCTGAAAACCTTCAAATCTTCACACTTGACCAGTGCCGAGCGGTGTGCTTTGAAAGAAGCCTTGGGTCGGCAGCCCAAGGCCAGGCCTCAGGTTCCCACTCGGCCAAACCAAAGAAGAGAAGCCTTTCCGATAGAAATGGACCAGGGTAGGGGTGCCTGGGTGGCTCCGTTGGTTAAGCGTCCAACTTCGGCTCAGGTCATGATCTCGCGGTCTGTGAGTTCGAGCCCTGCGTCGGGCTCTGTGCTGACAGCTCAGAGCCTGGAGCCTGCTTCCGATTCTGTGTCTCCCTCTCTCTCTGACCCTCCCCACTCACACTCTGTCTCTCTCTCAAAAATAAATAAACGTTAAAAAAAAAAAAAAAAGAAAGAAAGAGAAAGAAATGGACCACAGCCATACGGGTCCACGGCCGCCCAGCCCCCCTGGTGTCCAGACTTGAGACAGACACCCACGGTCTTCTCTAACAGCGCTGTGAACACAGCCAGGTGCCGTGCGACCTTAGCGGCCGGGCCACTCTGTCCGCTCATCCTGAGCCTCCACAGTTTCTCCAAGACTGCTACCAAGTCCGGTCCTACCCGGCCCATCGAGAATATTCTTTCTTCATTTCCAAGGTATTAAAAGCACATCATAACCGATGGAGGGAATTCCGAAAAAGATAACTCGCTTAACCTAACATAGCTACTGTTCTCGCCGATCCTCTGCTTTGTTTATTGAACCAGTGATTATGTCTTCAACGGTTGCAAACAGCAGCCCTGTGCCCTCACATGCTCCCCGCCGTGTTGCCTATTTTTGGTGGCTGCTGACAGCCCGTCAGGAGGATGCCATCAACAGCTCCCCGGACAGGTGGGCTGGCTCTTTCCAGGTTTTCGCCGCTACCAGTAACATGGCCACGAACGTCTCTGTGCAGAAAACGGTGTCCGTATTTCAGATCATTTCCTAGGACTGGACCCCTGGAACTACCGACATCACTCATTTTGATGGCTCTTGCAGCTGACAAATTTCTTTAAAAGGCAACTCGGGGATGCGCATTCTTCCCAGGACTAGGAGCACCCAGTTCCCAGTATGCTCCACGGAGGTTCTGCCCAACTAAGGGGTGCAAAAGAGATGCCCCTTAGTCCGAGCCCTCGTCTCTCGGAGGCCGCACGCGTCTGTTTTGCTGGCTGTCGCTTTCTTTTTTTGTACAATCATCCGTTCACGTTGTGGTGGACACTGGGACGTCCCGCTCCGGTCCCCTTCGAGGAAATGCTTGTTGGCCCAGCAGCAGGGAATGTGGGCAGCTGGCGGCAGGTGCCCCCGTGAGGGGCGGCTCCCATCCCACGACTGGTTGAGGATGTCCCAGCCCAACTCGGAACAACCCCACGGGGCCATTCTGGCTCTAGAGTTTCCCATGGTGCTGGCAGATGCCGTTGCTGGGGCTCCATCACGGCTCTAACTCCCCAGCGGCAACCCCCCCAAACTTCCATCCCGTGTCTTACATAGATGCATCTAATGGCCCCCCCACACACATTAAACTCCATCCCAGAGTCCGTCCCCCGGGGAACCCTGCCCATGACATGGTCCTCGGGTTGTGAATGTTTCCTGTGATTCCAGCCCGGTGTTCTGGCCTCTGACGGCCACGGGGAACATCACTCCTCGGTGCACCGTCCATTCTTTCTGGAAACTGCATCGTCTTGCTGTCTGAACCGCCTTCACCCAACTGATAAAAACAAGAAGGAGGACCGAGCCCAGCAGGACACCGTGGGAAAGCTCCCCCAGGAGGAGGCTGGAGTCCCCGTGCAGCCCTGCGTCCCCAGCTGGCCCACAGTCAAACCCAGATCCCAAGCCGACTCAGTCCCAAAGAATGAGCCCACGCTGCCTGGCTCCCTTCTAATGGTCCAGTCATCTGTGCGGAAATCTGTTTCCGAACCGAGCCTGGGACAGGTGCACCTGTTTGGAGTTTGGACAAACCGTCCTCTGGAAGTCTGTTTCCCATGGCCGGCTCATCCTCTGTCCCCCCATGACTTCTAGGCGCTGTGGACAGTGGATCTTACGTATTGTCCGCCTGGGATCCAATTCCTCAGAAGCTGGAGACCTCCACTCCATCACAGCGGCTCTGTAGACCCTATCCCCTCACTGAGTGTTACTCCCAGGTCCTGCTCAGCTTTCCTGTTTCCAGGCCATTCTCTCTAACAGAGAAGATGGACGCGGACACGGAGCAGAGACGTTCTGCTTCCATTCGGTCACCAATTAACACGGCCCCATCCTCCTGGGCCAGCCGGAAACCTCCTGTATTTCTCCAGTCATGAATCTGTTTTTGGTTGGGGAAAAAATTTTAAGTGCAGAAAAGCACACAGAATGTCATAACAAACACCCATGTATCCACCAGCTGGAAAGGATATATGTTAGCATTTGTCATATTTGCACCTAATTTTTTTTACATGTTTATTTTTGAGAGAGAGAGAGAGAGACAGAGAGAGAGTGAGAGAGACAGAGAGAGAGAGAGAGAGAGAGAGGGATTGCACCAAGGAGGGACAGAGAGAGAGGGAGACACAGAATCCGAAGCAGGCTCCAGGCTCTGAGCTGTCAGTACAGAGCCCGATGAGGGGCTCGAACCCATGAACCATGAGATCATGACCCGAGCCGAAGACGGACACTTAGCTGACTGAGCCACCCAGGCACCCCCTGCCCTAATTTTTTAAATAAAACATTAAATCACACCGTTTTTATGTTTCTAGACTTTCATAAATTCTGTATCTCCCCTACCCTTCTGCACTTGCTTTCCACACTGAACCTTACATTTTTGAGACCTCTTTGCACCGTTTGTTTATTTAGTTTTCCTGTTGTTATATAATCTCTACACCCAACTCGAGGCTCAAACTCAACGACCGCGACATTAAGAGTCGCACGCTTTACCAGCTGAGCCAGCCAGGTGCTTCTGTGCTAGTCATTTATTTATTTTATTTACTTTAATTTTTTTTAACTTTAGAGAGAGAGTGCACGAGCAGGGCAGAGGGGAAGAGGGAGAGAGAGAGAATTCCAGGCAGGATCCACGCTGCCTGGAGCCCAATGTGGGGCTCGAACCCACGACCCTGGGATCATGACCTGAGCTGAAATCAAGAGGCAGATGCTCAACCAACTGAGCCACCCAGGCACCCCTGGGCTGCTCACTTAAGTGCCATATGGTAGCCTTAAGCACCCCCACTGCCCCCCCTCCCCAATGAGGCCTACACGGGGCATCACACACATGGGAAACAAACAAAAGCCAGTCCCCTCCTTCAAGTTTCATGGTCTGGCCCTGCATCCTTTACTACAGAGATTTCCAAATTTGAATCATTTGAGTACTAACGTCATTTTCTGCCGTACCCGTGAACCCTGTGTACTATATATTTTACATACTATTTGTTTCGTCTTTGTGATAATCAACTTCTAAACTTTACCTATGAACATTCTTATTTTTCCCATCTATAATAATCACAGAATGTCTGTTAATAATGCTTTGAGATGGGAGTTGGGCATCTGAGATTCATTAAATAACTCTTTTCAATTTTGGGTGTTTTTGAACACTTCCAAAATAAAATTAAAAAGACAAAACACAGAGAACACCGTGCCCTCCCCACAGCTGTCTACCTGCTGGACCACTCCTCTTGGCTAGGACAGCACAATAGACTGTGTCTGCCTTTGTTCTCATTCTTCCGTGGTTTATTCTCAACCCCACGGTCAGAGCAAATACTGTCAAAATGTCCCTCATGAGCTCCAACCACCCCCCCATGAGAAATTTCTGTCTCCTCAGAGTCAAGCCCTCACTCCTTCCTTCGACATACTCGCCCTGCATAACCCACACCATCACCTACCTCCTTGACCTCGCCTTCCCTAACTCACTCTGCTCCAGTCACCCAGGCCTCCTTGCTTCTCCTTGAACATGCTGGATGCAACCCACCTCAGGGCCTTTGCACACGCCGGTCCCACTGCCTAGAAAGCTCTTTCCTGACGTCCAATGGCTCCCCCCTCCTTCAGTTCTTTGCTCCAACGTCACTTTCTTAGCGAGCTCCTCTCTGACCACCCAAGGCCTGTAATAACCACCGCACGCCCACCCCCTCACACTTCCCCCTCCTGGCTTGTTCTCCCCCGACTGCATTTACCACCATCTGACTTCCTACTTTACCTATTGATTTCTTTACTCTTTGTCTCCCTACACTAGGAGCACAGGGACCTTGGTGTTTGGTATACATACGTCTCTGTCCCCAGCACCTCCTGGTACACAGTAGGTGCTCAATAAATACTTGTTGAACAAACGAACACATTAATTCACATGGGGGTTCCTGGGAACAATGCAGAGGCCAGACAATGTAAACCAAGGCCTACAAGTTTCCAGAAAAAAATCTGGCCTGTACAGGGAGTCAGGCATACCCTGGGTTTTCTCTAAATCAATAGCAAGGAAAGCCTGGGGGCTTCCTGGCCCACCCCTCCCAGTATGCCCCAGGGAGGTGGGGTCCTAGCCCGTTTCTTACCAGTCAGCATCTCCATCCCATAACCAGAATCTTCCGAGGGCAGATGCCCAGGCATTGAGTCTGTCATTTCCTCCGAGGCTGGCGAAGGGTCTGGGAAATGACAACAGCATCTTCTGTCTATCCTACCCTGTCACGGTCCCCCAGGGACCCCCCCAGAGCAGGACCTTTAAGGAAGCCGTGTCCTAGAAGTCTGGGAGGACAGCTTTAGTGACCAGTTGTGCCAGAGGCCAGGCAGGTGCCTGAGGGGTGTGGGACCCCACGCTGAGCCTCCAGAGACCAAATACGCTCTCTTCTTCACAGATGTGGAAACTGAGGCTCAGGGGGTTCTAAGTCTGGAATCAAACGCAGGCCCTCTTATTCCTATACCTTTTCTTCTCCTCCCTCCTGCCTACAAACCCCAGGGGAGCCAGGCCTGAGCAGGAAGGTCGGAGGGGGGGAACTTCAGGAAGGTCTTGGAGCTGAGAGACATTCCCAACACAGAGGGCAGACATGGCTGCAGGAAGCGCAGGTGATACCCACCGCTGCTCGCAGGGTCAAACTAGAGAAACAGCGGCCTGGAGACCCCTTCTTGGCCCTCGGGAGACAGAGAGGACAGCCGGGGAGGGGACATGGTGGTTCTGGCAGGTCCAGGAGCCCTGCTCTGGGAGCTGCTCGATTCCTATAGGTTCAGGCTGGGCAGGCCGCGTAAGAGGGTCAGCCCTTCAGACACCTGTTCCTTACCTGGGACAGTGACCTGAATGATATCTAGATCTTCTGGTTCGATTTTAATGGGCCTCAGCCCACTCAGCTCCCCTGACGTTCCTGTGAAGAAGAAAGGAGGGGTCAGGTGTGGGTGGGTGCGAGCTGGGCTGGGCAAAGCGAACTGATTCTGGAGCATTCCTGTGTCTGTGACTTGTTAGTAGGGCCCCGGGAAAAGTCAGGCTGGCCCCAAGCTCCTGCCCAGACCAGGAGTGGAGGGTAAAGCAGGCCCTCAGGCCCGTCCTGGTGTCTCTAGTTTATAGGCTCGGCAACTGAGGCACACAGAGGAGAAGCCACTTGTCACAGAGTAGTGGTAACGCCAGAATTCAGGTCTCCTGACATCCCCCCCACCTCCAGCCCCCCCACCGGGGAGCTCCCAGCAAGCTCTGGGGCCTGGGGGGCAGGGGTGGGCAGAGGTAACTCATTAGTAGTACTCCCAGCTCATGGTCTGAGCTGGTCTCCTCCCCAAGGCTGCCGGGTGGGGCTGGCAGATGTCCTCTTACCCCAGGACACACACAGCAGGGTTCCGCGTCTCCTTACCTGGCCCACAGTCTTCAGACACGCCGTTCTTGTCTGACCTGTGGGAAGGAAGGAAGGAAGGAAGAAAGGGGGGGAGGGAGGGAAGGAAGGAAGGAAGTGGGGGAGGGAGGGAGGCAGGGAGGGAATGAGGGAGGGAGGGAAGGAAGGAAGGAGGGAGGGAGGGAGGGAAGGAAGGAAGGAAGGAAGGAGGGAGGGAAGGAAGGAAGGAAGGAACGAAGGAAGGAACGAAGGAAGGAAGGAGGGAGGGAGGGAGGGAAGGAAGGAAGGAAGGAAGGAAGGAAGGAAGGAAGGAGGGAAGGAGGGAGGGAGGGAGGGAGGGAGGGAGGGAAGGAGGGAGGGAGGGAGGGAGGGAAGGAAGGAAGGAAGGAAGGATGGAAGGAAGGAAAGAAGGAAGGAGGGAGGGAGGGAGGGAAGGAGGGAGGGAGGGAGGGAGGGAAGGAAGGAAGGAAGGAGGGAAGGAGGGAGGCAAGGAAAGAAGGAAGGAAGGAAGGAAGGAAGGAAGGCAGGAGGGAGGGAGGGAAGGAAGGAAGGAAGGAAGGAAGGAAGGAGGGAGGGAGGGAGGGAAGGAGGGAGGGAGGGAAGGAAGGAAGGAGGGAGGGAGGGAGGGAAGGAGGGAGGGAAGGATGGAGGGAGGGAGGGAGGGAAGGAAGAAAGGAAGGAGGGAGGGAGGCAAGGAAGGAAGGAAGGAAGGAAGCCAAGAAACAACACACATCAGCCCTAGCTCTCCCCTCCAGGCAGCCAGGAACCCACAGAGGCTGCCAATGCCGAACGCACCCCCGTCCACGGTCACTCCTGTCCCCACAGGATGGGCCTCCCCATGAGCGAGATTCCCAGAGCCTGGTCTCTCAGGACAACAGTTGCCGGCTGGCCCAGCAGAGATTCTGCTTCCTATCCTGGGGTGAACAGTCTGGGCACCCACCTTCCCCACCGGGTGGGAGCTCCTGGGGCCTGGGTCTGGCCAGTCTGGGAGCCCCACAACTGAGCACGGTGGGGTTCAATGAGCACTTCCTGGTGGGATGGGGAGCTGAGAGGCCACCAGCCTGGAGTGGGGACAGAGGTCTGGGAAGAGAGGTGGGCAGCAAAGTTGGGCAGGGCCCCTGGGATGGGGAATTCAGTGACTCCACAGAGCACTGTCGGGGAGGCCTGGGCTGGATGCGGTGATTCTGGGACAAAGGGACCATCCCTGGCCCCCAGGAGCCCAGAGCCCGGGTCGGGGGGGCACCGGTGGGCGGTGACGACCAGGCCGTGAGCTGAGCGCAGGGCCTTGTGGACACGCAGGACCGCTGCCTGACCTAGTCTGGGTGCAAAGGAAGGGCTCCCGCGAGAGACATCAGGCAATATCCGGCTAAGATCCTGAGTGGGGACAAGGGTTCTCCAGCTGGAAAACGGTCGGCAGAGAATCTGTCCCTTCAGATTCTCCCTGGCCCGCAGCAGGGTGGGGACACAGGCGGGAGGGGGCTCTGCGTGGAATGACCCTGTGCCTACCCGGGGTGTCGCGGTGTGAGGCTGTCAGGAGACGCCGGGCACAGCATCCTCTGGCCAGCCCCAGGCCTTGCTCCCCGCTGCAGTGACACTATCAGCCCAGCGCCGGTGGGGGGGGGGGGGTCTTACCGAGCGGTCCCAGGCAGGTCGAGGACAGTGGCACGGGAGACCTCTGTAGAGGTGTCCTCCGGTGGGCTGGCTGGCTCCAGCTTTGTGGGGTCTTTGGTAAACTTGTTCCCTGGGTGGAGAGACGAGGAAGGTCAGGACAAAGGCCCGCCAGCCTCCAGCCTGTGGGACACGCGGGCACGGGCCTTGGTGGGAGGCTCTCGGGGGCGCCCTTTGTGGGTCGTCTGGCCTCTGCCAGGCCAGGAACAGGTCCTGAGCAGAGATGCCTCCTGAGAGAAGGAACATGGGCCCCGGCGCCGGAGGAGGCCAGGGATCCGGGAGGATTACAGGACGTCTGTCCCCGACCTCACGTACACTCCTAAGGCTGAGGGAACCCTCCAGAAAATGGCCGATGCCCCCAAGGCATACTGCGGGACCCCTCTCTCATTTAATTAGCGGAGAACCCCAGAGGAAGTTGGGTGCCCTCATCGCCCCCCGTTTCACAGATGTGGAAAGTGAGGCTCCTATAACCCTGCCCAGGTCACAAAGCTGGCGGGCCACAGGGCCAGGACCAGGACCCAGGTCTGCTGAGCTCCAAGATCTGTGCTCCCTTTGCTGCATCACGCAGAGCCCTCCTCTTCTTCCTGAGGGGCGTGCCGCCTACTGGTTACGGCCCGGGCTCGGGGCCACACGCCTGGGTTTGCGGCCAGCCTCACGGCTTACTGGCTGGGCTTTAGGGAGAAGAGCAGAACCCGCCTCACAGGACTGTTCAAAACGAAATTAAAGTAGAACGGACAGGCTCCCAGCCAGCCTGCCCGCCGCACGTTAGTATTCAGCAAACGTTAGCTTTACTGTCCCTGAAGGGGGCATCTGCACCGGGAGCTGGGGGCTGTGTCTGCCCGGGGTGCGGTGGCCACGCCCAGGCCCCCTCCCCACGCCAGGGTCCCCGTAGGTTGGCGGCTCAAGCCCTCGGGGGCATCAGCTCAGAGGTTCAGAATGGACGCATGGTACCCGCACATACCTGTGAAAATTCGCTCATCGAACATCCTGGGGAGAGGAGAGAGACAGGTATGAGAGCAATGCAGGCCAAGGGCTCCCCCACCCCCCCGGGCTCAGGGACAGGCCTCCAGGCCCCCTCGGTGATGCTCACTCCAGTCCCAAGCACACGGCTGCCGCTGCAGCCCGGAGTCCTGGGCTGGCCACGCGTGGGGGAGGAGAGGCCACCGTTCAGAACAGCCAGGAGCACTTCTCTCCAGCCAGGGCGGGCTGGTCCTGGAGGGTCCGGGCTGTCCACCTCGGTGCCCCAGCCCCGAGCTCCTTCTGGCCACAGGTGGCAGACGATATATACCCCTTTCCCGCCAGGGCCCCGTGGGCTTCGACCCATCATGTCCTGTGTCTCAGTGACAGGTACGGGGACCGACCCTGCTCCCAAGAAGCTCCGTGTTGACTGCAACGAGCCAGGCCTGTCACCACATCGTAGCCATGCGGGTGACACAGGGGACCCCTCACACGGGAGCCAAGGCGCCCCAGTCTGAGAAGGAGTCTGGGAAGACTTCGGGGGGGAGGGGAACAGCCTTCCATGCTGGGCTCGGGCACGTGCTCTCTGCCCCGTGGGCAATGGGGAGCCCCCGAGGGCAAGGTGGCACTTTCAGACCACCCCATCACCACACAGACCGCGGACTGGAGGAGGGGTGGCTGGGGGCCTGCGACCATTCAGGACCCTCGCGTCATCCCGGAGAGACACCTGAAGTCTCAGCCAGGAACACGGGGGTGGGGTGGAGGTCGGCAAGGAAGCTGGGGTCAGCTGCCTGTCGGCCTTCAGGGCTGGTATTCTTTCTGTCCACCCGGGCTCCCACCTTGGTGGCACCCACAGGGGTGGGGAGCTAGTGGTGGGGGTTCCTGAGCAGAGTCTGTGTGCCATGGAACAGCCGGACGAGGGGACAGGGCCTCGGTTGTGACACTCAGGCTACAGATGCTACACGAGACACAAGAAAGGATGTCGGAGCCCGAACACAAGGGCCTAGTAATGCCCAAGGCCAGGCCAGCAGAAAATTCAGAGGCCAAAAAGTCAGCGTGGGAGGCAGGCAAGGCCCGGGGTCTGACCTCCCGTTCTCGTTCTGAGGGGCCCCGCCTTCCCCGCTGCTCCTGGGGGCCCCCACTTATCTGGGTCCCCTAAGGCTGAGAAGGAGCCATGGGACTAACTCTGGGAAGACCGACTTCCTCTCCGAGCCCTGCTTCCTGCTTCCTCTGCCCCACCCGGTGACAGGGAGGCTGCTGGCCTCGACTCTGGTTTTATCATTTACGGTGTTACCGTCGTCCATCAGGGAGACAGCGCCCGTGGCCTGCCAGGTTCCCTGGGAGGAGGATTGGGGGGCAGATGACAGGGAGGTCTGACGAGGCTCCAGGACCATGACAGATGCCCTCGGGAGCCGCCAGGCCCACAAGGGGTGCTTGATGGGCACCGACCAGCAGTTGCGGTCAATCTTCCGAACACATCCCAGAGTCCCCGGACCCCCTCCGCATGCTTTTGCCCCTTATGTTCTGCCTTAGGTAGAACGGATGTGTCTGCCCCTCAGGTGTCAGCTTGGACCCTGACACTCGGGGCTGGTGTCCTGGTGGGAATGGGCGTTTGGGGGGCCAGGGAGCCCCCTACCGCCGAAAATAAGACCCCCAGGCCTTGTGGATCGGCTTCTCCCCCTGACTTGCCCCCGATCCTGCAGACACATGGGCCGCAGCAGAGAAAGCCTGCTGGCAGCTCCCAAGCCCTGCCTCCGGACTCACTTCTGCCCGACTCACATCTCAAATGCTCCACCGACCAGGCGAGGATGTGTAACAGCAGAAAAGGTCCGGAGGGCTCGGGAGGGAGGAGCTACTGTTCTAGGTACTTCGCTCACCTCCCGCCATGTGGTCTCCCATCAGCGCCGTGAGGCAAGGACCACCACTAGCCCCCTTTTACGGATGAGGAAAGTGAGGCACAGAACAGTTAAGTGACCTGCCCAAGGACACACAGCTGGGAAAGGTAGGGCTAGGACCCAAACTCAGGCCGTCAACACCGATGCACTTGACTACTTCTTTATATGTGAGGAAGATGAGGTCAAGTGAAAGGACTCATGTTTATTGAACATCTACTATAGGTCAGGTGTGTTAGGCCTGCCTCCTCATTTTATGTTGAGAAAATCTTGGGGAGAGGGCCACACCATTGTCCTTATTTTTACAAGCGAGAAACAGGCTCAGAAGAGAAGGGCTATTCAAGGTTATCACGCTTCAAGTGACTTTAAGCCCAATCTGCCTGATGCCAAAGCCTCCTCCTTCAGGAAGCCCCACCGGCTTGCCGCTCGCCACTTGCCATCGACTCGACACTTGGAAACCTGTTGTCCTCTTGTGCCCTGAACTCATCACAGGAGTGACCATCCCACGCCCCCTGCCGTGACTGGTGGTGGCCTCTGGGGACTGACTGTTATCTGTGAAGTCCTCAGTAGAGCCCAGCAAAGGGCTGAGCCTGTAACAGGCACTTGGCAAATACTAGTGAAGAATTAATTAAGCTCTGGTTTAGACTGAGATCAAGGTCAGCCATGGTGAGGACCCAAATACCATGGCCAGGCACATGGGGGGACGCTGGGGTGTCCCTGAAGCTTTCTTCTCACCTACCCCCTGTCCCCCTCCCGAGAGTCAAGCAGGAAAAGAACTCAGCAGCAGCAAGAGACATTTAAGCTTCACAACACCAGGCACTGGCTGACAGAAGGGCGACTGGTTTCAATTCACTTCCAGAACGTGGCGGGGGGAAATCCTTTCTGAACGAGGGCGCCGGGGAGGACTCTCAGACCAGAGGTAAGCACACCTTGAACGATGAACACAGGTGGGAAGCTGGGGAGAGCTGATCCGGGCGGAGGGAGGAGCCTCAGCCAAGGCCTGGAGGCAGTAAGGCGGCCCGGACTCAGAGAAAGGTGTCCAAGGCTGTGCTCCATGTGAGGGAGGGAAGGCAGGGGGGGGTTGACGACCTGCCTTGGGGCCAGAGTATGCCCTGTACCCCGGGGGCTGGAAAGGGCTCCAAACAGGAGACCCATACGGTCAGGGCGGACTTCCAGAATAATCTGCCCTCCCACCATGCCCCCCACCCCCCCACTTCTCAGCCTCCTTTGCTGGTGGCTCCTCCCCCCTTCCTCCTCCCCCTCCTCCTCCTCGCCCTGGCCTCTAAAGTGGGGACTCCCTTCTCCTCTCTCTCTCCACCCTGGCGAGAGCCCTACCTGGCCCACGAGGACAACTCTCAGAAATCTTATCTCCGACACAGACCTCCCTCTGGAGCTTCTGACTTCTCAAAATTCCGTATCCGATCATCTCCAGGTTAGCATACCCCACGCGAACTCTCCACCCCACACCAGACCTGCTTCCCCCAGTTGTACGGCCAGAAACACGGCGTGATCCTGGCCTCCGTGCTCCCCTCCACACTCCCACCGTCCACCCACCGGCGAACCCAGCAGAGCTCGGAATCCACCCCAAACGGAGCCAACCTCTCTCCTTCCACCCACCGCCAACCGGGATGATACCACAGCACCCTCCCGGATCTGCCCACCTCCAGGGCCCTGGTCGCCCTAGAGCCTGCTGTTCCCGCCCCCCCCCCCCAAAGCAAAGGGGCCCAGCAGACCCGCTCTGGCCTCCAGCAACCCTGCAGAGGTCCTGCCCACTGCTCTAGAACAGCTCCGTGCCCTGAGTGGATCCCCAGCTGCTGCCCACGCCCAGCCTCCTTGCACCCCCGGACGAGTATTTGTTCGTTCATTCACTCATTGCACCCCCGGAGGCCCATGCACCCCCGGAGGCCACTTGCACCCCCGGAGGCCCATGCCCAGCCTCCTTGCACCCCCGGACAAGTATTTGTTCGTTCATTCACTCATTGCACACATACACAAGGGGCACCTACTGCATACCAGGGGCTGTTCTAGGCACTGGGAATTCAGCCACGAGCCACGCGCAGTCCTCGCCCTCCGTGCCTGCCTCTAGTCCAGGAAGCACGGCCGTGAGTACACGCACACCCTGGAGGCGTGCCCTCAGAGAGCTCCCGGAGCAGGTGCCCTGTTGCCTGGAGGCAGGGGGCTGGACGGCATGGCTTCTGGCCACCCTCCGTCTCTAACCACTTAGGAGGAAACATCCCAGGGAGTCCGCGCATTGCCCGGAGACCCCGATGCTTGCACGGTGGGGGTCCAACCGGCTGTGAGGGCAAACTCCTTGCTAGAGTCTCGGGCAACGACACTGCGGGATGGGCAGCAGCAGGCTCCCCCCACGCCCCAACCCAGCCACCCTGGGGGTTTGCAGCTCTCAAGTGCATCCTGTCCTGCCTTCTCGCACCTACCCACACCTGCGCCAGGCTGCCTAGGGAGACAGGAGAGGCAGTCAGCCTACCAGCAGGTAGGGCAGCCCAAGGTGGGGTGTGACCTCAGGTGGGCCCCCCTCCAGGGGCAGGTAAGCTGAAAGGCCTCAGTCTTCTTTAGGGGGAAGAAAACACCTCTTACTAAGACCTTACCGTGCCTCAGTTTCCCCGTTCAATCCTCAGAAGAGGCCAGGAAGGAGGAGCCTTCCTGTCAGATTAAGGAGGCCGACTTCTCTCCCTGGCCCGCCCGTCCTCTCGGTTGTCAGAGCCCCTTCATCCCACCCAGGCGTCATCATCGCCTCCCCGGGCCCGGCCTCGCGCCTGCCGTGGCGCCCTGCCCAGCCCTTACACCGCGGCGCCCCGAGCCCAGGCCCGCACCCCGCCCTGTACCTCTTAATGATGAAGTGGATGCTATGTCGCTCCTCCAGGATCCGCTTCAGCTTGGGGACCCCATACGTGCAGGGGCGCTTGAAGGGGATCTTGTCGGGGATGCCCACAATTTCCACGGCCTCTGGGTCGCAGGCAATCTTCCTGTAGGGGACGGGGACCATGTGGTCCAGGCCCAGGGCTTCCGCTGGAAGGGCAACGGCAAGGCTGAGCGCGGGACGGAAGCTGCAGGACATGCGGGGCCCCAGGGCCGTGGTCACCATCACCTCCCCCCACCCCATCCCCTGCACCCGTCCGGCCATGGAGCAGCATGTCACTTCCCTCTTGAAAAATGCCCACGGGCTCCCATCCCCCTCGGTGACAGCCGAAGTCCTACCTGGGCTTACGAGGCCCCACGTGACCAGGACCCCATCACCTCTGACTCACCTCCCTCCCGTGCCCCCTCTGCCCATCCCAGTCTCTGCAGCCTCCTTGTTGCCTCCCTAACACGCCAGACACGCACCTGCCCCAGGGCCTTCGCACATGCTCTACCATCTACTCAGACTCTCTCCTCCCAGATCACCAGACACTGCCCTTCCTCCCTCTCCCCATTCAAGCGTCCCCCCAGATGTCACCTTGCCAGTCCCCTCCATCTCGCCCTGCTTTGTTTTCCGTCCCACATTCACCATGACCTGACACTGTACATGTTTTCGTCTGTATGCTGGTTCACTGTCCAGAACCTCAGTTCCACGGGGACACAGGCGGCCAACCGCTCCCCATCTGGGATCTATCTAGACAGGATGGGACACACACTAGCTGCTCCCTGTACTCGGTGAGCGAGTGAACGGCAGCCAGGCTTGAGGGGGCTCTCGGCAGGATTCCTGCAGCCTTCCAGACATGCTCTTTCCTCCAGGGAGGTGTCGGGGGGGGTGCACATGATGCTTACTCATCAGGGCCAGAAATGAGACTGTAGGAACTTTGCCAACAGCAGTGCAGGCAGAATCCGGGTTTACAAAGTGGGTTCCTTGTTCCTTCCTTGTGGACCCTTGGGTTCAGTCTCAGGCCATCTCAATCATTCACTTATGTCCCATCTCCGTGTTCTTACTCATTCAGGCACCAAGTACTTCTTGAGCACCTACTATGTGCTTGATGGGACTTTCATGGGTCCCTGTTCCCCCCCCCCCCCCCAGGGCCTGGGAGGTCTCAGGAGACCTGCTGGGCTGGGTGTCTGCTTCCCTCCTGCCTCATCCCTCCAAACTTCCCCAGTGGTCCCGCGTCTCTGTGCCCTTCCTCAGGCCCTTCCCCATTCCGGCCGCACCGCGTTTTTCCGTGTCCCAGCAGGTGCCAGCTCCGAGCTGGACTCCCCTCCGGCCACACCCGGAGCGGGACGGGGCCGAGCTGCCTGGGGCCCTCCCTGGCACGCCGTCAAGACTGTTTTTCTGTTGACACAGCCGGGTCTGCGTTGGCGGCTCTGGCAGCCAGATCCCACTGTGAAGCCACACTCAGCTCGTTGTCAAATTAAACCCTCGAAATCTCAACAGCTGTCAAACCATGTCTTTCCCCCAACCCCCAGCCCCAGCCCGTCAGCGGTAGCTTCTGCGAGTCTGTGTGAATTCATCTCCACTTGGGTTCCTCTCATTTGCTGGGCTTGTCTCTTCGGAGGCAAGGGGACCCAGTGCACAGAGGTCAATCCCACCTGGCCTCCAGCCTCTGCCCACTGAGACGGGAGAATGGAGGATCCTCAGTGCCTCGTAGTCTCAATCTCCTTCCGGGTGACAATGTTCTTGAGGCTTCCTGGAGGCTGGGGTTCCCCCCATTTCTTCTCTGTTCTATTTCCCTCCCCCCCCCCCACTCCGCACCCCAGCCCCATTGCTGGCCCACTCCACCCAGAGCTGGTGGCTGAAAGGGCAGAGCCAGGGACAGGATCCACTTATCCAGGGTCTGCGGGATACCTCAGGCCAGCCACAGCGTGCCCCTGGGGACTGCCTTCTCCCCGGCACAGCTGCAGGGAGAGCTCAGAGTTGGGGAAGCCGGAGAAGGGACACGGCCTCAACCACTCCAAGCCCAGTGCTTCTCCTTGGATTTGGATGTGGCCAGGCCAGGTGCCGGCATCCGCAAAAGGTTCAGCGTTCCGGAAACATCCAGAGGGCACTACAGGCGGGAAGACTGGAGGCCGCCGTGCCAGCCCGGCTGGGGCAGAAGGCTCCCAAGGCAGACAGGGCCAGCCCTCCCCGGATCCCCTCCCCCTACTGCCCATCCAGCTCACACCTGCCTGGGGCGGTCCAGGCAAGAGGGGAGGAGCGGGTCTACCAGAAAGACCACATCAAAGACGCCCAGGCTGCGCCGGATTCCTTACGAGGCCTCCAGAGCCTGGCTCAGCCCCGCCCCAATCCAGAAGGCACAGCCTGCCAAGCCTGCAGGCCTAGGCTTCCCTAGCCCCAGCGTGGATCAAAGGGCACCTCCTCCACGAAGCCACCCCCGACCGCTCAAGCCTGTGAAGACCTCACCTTTTTCTGTGTGGTCCTGTCTTTCCGAGGGCTCCTCCCACCACCCTCCACCACCACCCCTCCGCCAGGCACTACACTACAACCCGAGACACATCTTCAGGCACCTGCTGAAGTGCCTTGAGACCAGCGTTGGCTTGAGTGCACGACCCAAGGTGGGGGGGCTCAGGATGCATGACTGATAAGTGGGCGAACCAGTGAAAGCGTGAGAAGAAAAAAAAGAAGGGAGGGAGCAACTCGTGATCTAATAAGAAGTCCATGTGTGGCCTTGGACTCGGGTTCTTGGGGATTTCCTGAGAGAGAGGCCTGAGAAGAGCCTTGTTATTTATATTAAGCCCCTTTGAACCCACCTGAGTTTATGATAATGAGGGGGGTGCCCCCAGATCCCTCAGGATGGGGACTGGTTTCGGGGCGGGGGGGCACGTGATCAGAGGGTTGCCCTTTCAGCCCCACCCCCACCGCCCCGGACAGAGAGGGGCCGGAGACTGAGCGAGTCACCACGGGACAATGTTTTAACCAATCCCTCCGACTTACTGGGACCCCCGTAAAAACTCTAAACCAAGGGCTCCCCCGGGCTTCCGAGCTGGCGGACGCACGTGCCAGGAGGGTGCACCCCAAACTCCACCAGGGCAAAAGCTCCAGCGCTCGAGAACTCGCCAGGCCTCACCCCGTGTACCTCGTCCTCTAGCTGTTCGTCAGTCCCCTTCACAATAAACAGGTAAAGGTAAGCAAGGTGTTTCCGGGTTCTGTGAGCCACTGTGGCAGGCTGGCTGGCTGAGCCTGAGGGGTCACGCGAACCGTGGATGTGTAGCAGAGGCGGACAGAAGTGCGGGTGCCCGTCTGGAGAACCATCCGGAAGACGCGGAAAAATGACCGTAGGCCTCAAACGGCCTAACCGCGGGGCTGTCTTTTGGGACTGGGCCCTTAACCTGTGGGGTCTGCGTCGGGACTGAACTGTAGGACGCCCAGCTGGTGTCCAGAGGCCTGGAGAATTGTTGGGGCTGGGAAACCCACCCTTCCAGTGTCAGAAGTGTCGGAGAAAGGGTTTTCCTTTATCGAGGCAGGAGGGGAGGGTGGAAGAGAGAGTGAGGACAGAAAGACAGAAGGAGACGGAAGGAAGAGAGGAGGGTGAAGCCCCACGCTGTCCCTTCTGCTCAAGCTGAGAAGGCCAAGGTTACCGAGGGTGATGGCCAACTCCAGGTCACCCGGCAAGTGGCTGTGGACTCCCAGCACAGTGCTCGTTCTGGACCGTGCACGTTCAGGGAGCTCCCGGGGCCCCTGCCCCATCTCCTCCCTTGGCCCCATCCACGGAGGGACTCCCCACCGTGGGGCGGCACCACTCAGCGGGGGGTGGCTGTCACACATGCGGTGACCTGCGGGAACTCGCGTCATCTCCACAGTTAAGTGACAGCCGCCCAGGCAGGCAAGGGCCACACGTGGCCATCCGCTGAGTGGGGTTTACAGGTGGAGCTCAATAAAGACAGAGTGAGCAAGGACTGCCAGGGAGACGGGAGAGTGGGTGTGTCGGAGCGCGTGGCACGGGGTGGGGGGGGGTGTTCAGAGCACCCAGGGTGGGAGGGGCTTACAGACCACCTGCTCCAGCCCCCGCCTTCCAGCCAACCAGTGGCCTCGCCGTCCACTGGGCGTGAAGCTGGACCGAGTGGAAGGCACGCCCGCCCCGGCGACCAGCCAGGTGCAGAGGGCAGACATGCGCCCTGAGCCCGGCTCTGTCCCGGGTGCTGGGGACACAGGGAGGGGCTGGCGCGGTCCTGGCCGTCACGGGAACAGATACAGACAAGGGGCATCAGGTGCAGGGCACGTGACAGAAAGAACCCCATCACGGCTCTGGGGGCCCGGCCGGCCTAGGCTGAGTCTCGAAGAACGAGTGGGAGTGTGTTCCCCAAACACGTGGGGGGCATGGCGGGCGGAGGGCGAGGCCCAGAGGCCCAGAGGCCCAGAGGCCCAGAGGCCCAAAGGCACAGCGGCAGGAAACAGCGCAGCGCGGGGCCGACCCTGCAAGTGCGCGAGGCCAGCGGCTGTTTTTCTGGGTCTTCTGGATGCCGACCCGCCCGCCTCCCACAGGTGAGTCAAGGCTGGGGCTCTGCCATCAGTTCCGCCCCCCCAGAGAAATCTGGAAGGGAAATATTGACACAACCGCCCCCCCAGCCAGACAGGAGATGACATTAGCACTGCTGTGTGCCAGCATATGGCTCCCGCTGTCATGTTAGGGAACACAAGTGACTGCCACGTAATGAGATGCTCAGCACATTGCCGGGGCCACACAGCGGGCCGGGCCGCCCACTCACCATATCTGCTGTTAAACAGGATCTGCACGCACTCCCGGAGCGTGTTGATGTCCTCGGTTTCCTTTATGAAGGCGTCCCACTTCTCTATCAAAACACAGGAGGTACGAGTGAGGGCGGGTCGGAGCGGGGAGCCCAGGGCCTGGCTGCTTCGTGACGAGCGTCCAGCTCCCCGCTAGACCCTCCTCGCTGGGCCGGGGCACCAGGACAGCCACACTCCTTCCACAGCCGAGGCCACCGGGCTTTCTCCGGCAGAGCCCCCCGGAAGGGGCCTCACCCCTTCCACCCACTCCCACCGGGGGCCCTGAGGCCCCAGCCTCCTCCAGGAGACAGCCCGACACAACGCCCTGCTGGTCTCCACTCCTGCTCTCTCCTCTTGCCTCTGTCTGCCCCCACGGGCAGTCGCTAATGACGTAGGCTCAGCCTGTCCATCCTGGGTGTCTCCTGGGTGTCCCTAGACGGGCAGGGGGCTGAGAGGGTGCTCTCCCTGAGATGCCGAGTCGTGACCTCAGACCACTAACCCTCACACTTTGTACGTCTGGGGTCTTACCCAGCCTCGCTGGCAGCACAGAGCCTGACGTGGGGCTCGAGTTCATAAGCCGCGAGACCATGACCTGAGCCGAAATCAAGAGTTAGATGCTTAACTGACTGAGCTACCCAGGCGCCCTTCAGGGGACTAGGTCTTTTTTTTATTTTCATTTTTTAATTTTTTTTCATTTTCATTTTTTTTTAATTAAAAAAAATGTTTTTAACATTTATTTTTGAGAGACAGAGCGCAAGTGGGGGAGGGGCAGAGAGAGCGGGAGACACAGAACACGAAGCAGGCTCCGAGCTGTCAGCACAGAGCCCGACGCAGGGCTCAGACTCACGAACTGTGAGATCATGACCTGGGCTGAAGTCGGACGCTTAACCGACTGAGCCACCCAGGCGCCCCGACTAGGTCTTCTTAAGGACCCTCTCACTGAAGCCGAGGCTGAGATCTCCACAAGGCATAATGGCTGGACAGTCTTGCTTCAGCCCTTTGGGTATAAATGAATCCCAAATACCGTGTGGTACTTTTAATATCTGCCCACATAATTTTTTTGTCTCTCATCTTCAAGAGGCGCAGTTTAATTCCTCTCGCTCCCTGTGAGTGTGGGTGGCTCATTTCTGGCTTCTAAAGGGTAGGACACGGGGGCACCTGGGTGGCTCAGTCGGTTGAGCATCTGACTTCAGCTCAGGTGATGATCTCACAGTTTGTGGGTTCGAGCCCGGCGTCTGGCTCCATGCTGACAGTGCAGAGCCTGCTTGGGATTCCCCCTCTCTCCCGCTCTCTGCCCCTCCCCTGCTCACACACACACACACTCTCTCTCTCTCAAAATAAATAAACAAACTTAAAAAACAAAACAACGGGTAGAACACGGCAGAACTGATGGTGACCTGTGACGTAGGTCATGAAAGACATGTGGCTTCCTCCCTACTCTGCTTGGGATTGCGAACGTCAGGAAACCAGCCGCCACATCACGAGGACACTCGAGCAGCCCCGTGGGGGCCCATGCAGCAGGAAGGAGCCTTCTGCCACCAGCCACATGACTGAGCCTGGAAGTGGATCCTCGGCCCCGGTCAAACCTTCAGATGAGCGCAGCCCCCGCTGGCAACCCGATCACAACCTCATCAGAGATCCGGGGCCAGGACCACCCAGCTAAGCTGCTCCTGAATTCTGGACCCATGCAAACTATGAGGTGGAAACACTTGCTGTTTTAAGCTATGTTCGGGGTAGTTTGTCACATAGCAATGCAGAACTGTCATACTCTGGTTTGACTCAAGGTCCCTCGTGCACAGCTCTCCTTTAAGACCCAGTGGACACATCTCCATTTCGGGAAGCACCACCCCCAGCCCCGGGTCCCCAGTCTGCTCAGGGCACTGCTATGGGCACCATCCTACCTGACTTGTCGTGGACGATGGAGAAGAGGATGCGCTTCGAGGCGTGGACATTCTGGATGAGAGGACCACCAGGCCCGGGGGGCTTCTGTCCTGGACAAGGCAGAGGAGAGGCACAGGTTCAAGGTGGGCCCCAAGAGGGCTTCCCCCAGATCTGGCCTGGGGTAACAGCCTCATCCATCAGGGAAATCCCAGAACTGAGCCCTGTGATCGCGAACTCTAGGCAAGTTCCCTGGCCAGGGCCAGAGTCTGCTATCCAAACGGGAGATCAGGGAGAAGCTGTGATGTCCCAGGACACCTTTTACAGGCGGGGACACCTATTTCGGGTGTGTAAGTCCCACCCGCCGCTCAGCCCACACATTTGGCAGTGGGGAGGGGAGGGAAGCCCTTTTTTCTCCTCCTGATAACAACCCCCTCTAAGCACCTACTATGTACTAAGCATTGGACTCAGGGGTTTTGTGTGTTTGTGTTTAATTTTAGAGAGACAGAGAGCACAGGTGGGGAGAGGGGCAGAGGAAGAGACAGAGAGATAGAGAGAGAGAGAGAGAGAGAGAGAGAGAGATTGAGAATCCTAAGCAGGATCCACACTCAGCATGGAGCCCGATGTGGAACTCGATCCCATGACACTGGGATCACGACCTGAGCCAAAATCAACAGTCAGATGCTCAACTGACTGTGCCACCCGGGCGCCCCAGACTCAGTGCTTTAATACAGCAGTTCTCAAGCTTGAGCACCATCTGAATCACCTGGCAGATTGGAATACACAGGCGACTGGACCCCGTCCCCAAAGCTTCAGATTCAGCAGGACTGTGGCAGGGCCTGAGAATCTGCATTGCTGACTGGCCCGGGAACTTAACCCGGACGATAACCTTGTGAGAGGTTCTACTGGCATCTGCACTTGACAGATGAGGAAACTGAGGCTCAGAGAGGTAGAGATTTGCTCTAGGACACAGTCACTAAGCCAAGGAGCCCACGATGTGAACACAGGTCTCTCTCACATCCAGGTGTCCCTTCTCTATCTCCAGTACCCCCAACCCAGGCTGGGGATGTAGCATGTGACCGATTAGCATGTTTACGGACTCCAGACTCCTCTGGACATCGCTTGGCCACAGGCCAAGGATACTGTTCACAGACGGCTGAGGGGAGGCCCAGGGTCGCCAGCTGTCCTGTCCCAGCCCCTTGTCCCAACGTGCCTCCTTCAGCCTGGGGTGGGCCCGGGCACCCGGACCTGCCCTGGGAGGGTGCCCCCACACGAGTGACCCCTGTCCCACCCTCAGACTTAGGGGTCCCGGCAGCAGCTTACCACAGCAGTCGGGGAAGTCCTGGGCACCAGAGGCCTTGGGCTCAGGCCCGGGCCGGCCAAGGCCCAGGTCGCTGGGGGCAAGCGGGCAGGCGGGCGCCTCCTGCTTGAGCTCTCTCGTGGTGTGGTTAGGGAGTGCACTGCTGTACAGGAAGCTGGCCACAGAGGAGGTGGTGGCGGTGGGGGGTAGGTCCTGGGGTGGCCCCTTGGGGGCCTGGCCATGCAGGCCACAGTCCCGAGACCCCTTGGCTATCAGGGAGACGCCGTTCAGCTCCACTAAGGCCTTTGAGTCCCGCCCGCCATCCTCAAGCGGCCTGGGTGAAGGAGAGAAGGACACGTGATGGCTTCATACACCTGACCCACCAGAAGGTCCCATCTCTTCCTTTAGACCCCCAGCCCGGCCCCTGCACAACATGGCAGCCTGCGAGGTACACAGGACGGGAGCTAGTCCCCATTTTACAGGCAGGGGTGCAGGCCAGGGCAGGGCTGTAATGTGCCCAGGGCCGCTGGAGGAGCTGGGCCCTGTCCCTCGGCCTCCGTGCCTCCCACCCAGCCATCACATGCCTGGTCGCCCCCCGGCTCCTACCACATCCCTCCTCTTCTGGGCCTGTGCGCGGAGGGTGGTTGCTGAACACCCATGGGCAACGCCACGGCCTCGGGCCGGTCTCCAGGCAGCCCCAGCGCTCGACCCAGCTCGCCAGCCTCCACCTCCTCGCCTCCCCCCAGCCCCTGACATAACCCCAGCGAGCACACATGATGTGGCTCCCGGCCAGGGCTGTTCCAGCCTCTTTGCAACACCGAAGTCCCCTGGGGGCCCCCGTGACACAACGCCTGGCTCAGATCATGCTCTATGACCGGGCATTTGCCTCACCTCCGCCGCCAGGCTGGGAGCTTTTAGTCCCCCTCGGGTGTCTGAAGTCCCCTCCCCGTGACTGGGTAAGTGGCCACAGGTGGCTGAGCCAGAATGGAAGCAGGTCGCCCTCCTGGCCCGTCCTGGTCCGGACCTCACAGTCCAGCCACCAGGCCCCGGGCCCACTCACCTCTTGAGCTTGAAGCGGATACGGTGGCTGTGCTCCAGGATGGCCATGAGGGCCTTGGGGTCGTAGTCGGCTGGCCTCCGGAAGGCCAGGCCCTCGGGCAGCCCCTGCACGGCCAGCAGCCCCGGCTCCCTGAGCAGCCTCTCGTACGGCAGGGGCACCACGCTGGCCCTTCCCAGGGCCTCGCCTGTGGGGGAGGGGGTCGAGGAGAGGGTCTAGTGTGAGAGGGCAGCCAGGCTGGGCTGGGGCCACGTGGAGTCACTCCCTGTGGTGCCGGGTTCCCAGGAAACTGGACCCCACGGGCCCCTTCACTGTGAGCTTCACACAGGACAGGCTAAGTGGGGGGGAGGGGTGGGCGAGCGCTAGGGACAAGTCCCCTTTGTGTGCACCCGAGGGCCAGGGCTCCCCCACGGACAGGGCTCCCAGCTTCTCTCGCCATTCTCTTCTCTCAGGGCACCCGGGCGGAGGGGAGGGTGGGGTGCGGGGTTGCGGGTGGGAGGTGAGGAGGAGACACGGGGGACAGAGAAAGGAGGGCGGGAGAGAGATGGCAGGGAGGAAGGGAGGAGGTGAGGGAGGGGAGTGGAAACAGGAAGAACAGATTCAGGAAGAGAGGAAGCACACGGACAGAAGGTGGTGGGGTTGAAGAAGGGGTGAATGGAGGGGAGACTGGCTGGGGACTCAGGGTGGCCCAGGGGCCCTGGGTGAGGAATGACTGTTGTCACTCCCACCCTGCAGCCCCACCTGGAGCCAGTAAGAGGCCGCTCACCTCAGGGCCACCTCAGGTTCCACCGGCGGTGGGACAGAGTGGGGCGAGGCGTGTGGGGGGCTGTGGGCACCAACCCCGTAGCCGCCAAAAGGGCGGTGGCCTGGCCAACCACGTGTGACAAGTCCTCCCCTCCCACGGTGGCCAGCGTGCCCACCCAGGCCCTCCGGGCCTCCCCTCCCACCCAGGCCTCCTCTTCCTCCTGACATCTAGACGACAGCGGGAGTTTCCTCACAGACCTTTGCTCCACACAACCAAAGGCTGCAGTAGAGAAGGGAACAAAGCCAGAGGTGGGACCCTTAGGGACCTAGAGAGTGTGAAGGCTACCACCGGGCCAGAGATTCTGCAACTTGACGCTTCTGAGGGAGGCCAGGCCCGCCCACCTCCCCCACAGGAAGGACTCGGCTAACTAGTTAAGTCAGCTGTCGCTCAGTCGTTCAACAAACACCCCGTCAACATCTGCCGCTGCTGGGCCCTGAACTACAGGCTGGGGAACAGCGGAAAGGGCAAGCACAGACCCTGACCCCAGAGAGCACTGCGCTGGTGAGGGCACAGGACACGGTGGGTACCCAAAGGGGGCATTAAGCCAGTGGGGCAGGGGGTTGCCCAGAGCCGAGCCTTAGACAATAATGTGGCGTCCACCAGACAGAGGGGCAGGCAATCTGAAAAGGCACAGCGGTGCAAAGGCGAGGAGGTGTGAAACGAAGCCGGAGTGTGCGGGAGAACAGGAAACGGTTCCGTCAGGCAGGGCAGCATGGCTGGGGGTGGGCGGGACCGGCCACGTGGGTGCTTAGGCCACATTGAGGGCAACGGGGAGCCCCCAGGGCAGTGGGAGGAAGAGCTTCCTGGTCAGACTTGTGTTTTAGGAAGAGGCCCTTGGTCAAGGACAGGTGGGGGCAGCAGGGAGCCGGCCTGGAGGCGAAAAGAGACCAGGGCGAGCCGGGGGCCATTTCCAGGCGACAGGTGGCAGTGAGCAGCGCCAGGCAGGCCGGGGCAGTGGGGACGGTGGTTCAGGAAGCAAGGCCAGGGTGGAGGAGCCATGCCTGGGGATACAAGACGAGGGAGGGCTGGGGGGGGGGGGGGGGGCACACCTTGAGGTCTTGCCCTGGGCCCTTGGTGGGGCCGGGAGGGGCCTCCTCAGCAGGGCAGGGACCGGGGCTCCCACCCGCCCGGGGGCCCCAAATGGAATGAGGAAGGATCTTACTATAAAGAACATCAAACACCTCCTCTACCATCTTCCGCAGAAGGTACACGTCCGAGCCGTGCTCCAGGGAAGACCGAGGGACGTTCCGGCCGCCACCCTCGCCCCGCGGCACCTTCTTGGGATGCTCTGCCTCCGGCTCCTTCCATGGGGCCCCTCCTGCGGGACACAGAGCATGTCGGGCCATGGTGAGCACCCATGTTACCACCTGCCCAGCGAGCTGGCATGTCCCTGCCCCGCGCTGAACCCTGCAGCAAGACACTCAACACGGAACAGGAATGAATGAACGAATGAATGAACGAACGAACGAACGAACAAGCGGGCCCTGCCCCAAACCCCTGCCCAGGGCGGGGCTGGTCATCTCTGAGTTCCTAGTGCCTAGCATAGGGCTTGGGTTTCCTCCTGGTCACCTCTAACTCACTGTGTGACCTTGGGCAAGTCCCTTCCCTCTCTGGGCCTCAGTCTGTGAGCTCTCGCATAAAAACCAGCTGGCCTGGCTCAGAACTGGGGTTCAGCCAAGGTCTGTTCCATCCAACCCTCTCTGGGCTTTGACACTAATGCTGTCTTAGACAATCGAGGCCCCAGTTTTCTGCTCTGCCAGACGAGGAGACGATGGGGACACCACCAGGAGGCCAAGGGGCTGCAAAGAGGCAGGTTCATGCCAGGCTGGGCCAGGGTGGGGCCCTGGGAGTATCAGTGAACCTTTGGGTAGGGAAATGCTAGAAAATGCCTTGGAAAGGGGATGGGTGGAGGGTCTGGAGGGCCCCTCGCAGCTTGGAGCCGGCTCCCCTCCCGGGATCCGTGGAGCTTGAAATAAACCAGCCGAGTTCCCGGCTAAAAATAGCAGCTCTGCCTGGCTCCGGGAAGCCAGGTGCACACGCCCCAGCCTGGCCGATCGGGGGCCACAGGACCCTGGCGCTGTCTACTCTACCCTGGTCCAGCCCCCACCCAACCTGGGGAGAGGGCACAGGCTCTGAGAGCTGAGTGGGAGTAGGGGTGGGGGCGGCTGGGGAAGCATCTGGAAGCTGGGAGCACTGGAAGTCCAGTGCCGGGGGACAGCCTTCCCCGAAATGGCTGATCTAGGGTCCAGACCCCGGGTATAAGGCAGATGCTAATATAGTGGCAAGGACAAAAACAGCCGGCGTATATTGTGTGTAAACCACGTGCCCGGCACTGTTCTAACCTCTAGGAGGTTTGTTTCATTCTCAGATCGACCCTCGAGGAGTGCAGCACTGTCTTCTCCTCTCACAGACAAGGAGGTTAAGGCCCACTGGGCAGCAGGTGGCGGAGCCAGGATAGGGCCCCAGACGTCTGACTTCAGGGCCTGCTCTTAACCCCAAGAGCTCTGAGTCCCAAATCGTGGGCTCGAATGGCCGGGGGGATGCTGGCCTTCAGCGCTGGGGCCAGGCCCCAACCCTGTAGGACCTAACCCACCACAAAGGTGACGCTGACCTCGCTCAGGAGCTTACCAGGAGCACGCATGGAAGCTTAGGGCATGGGAAGCTGGCACAGTGTGGGGAGCAAGGGCTGGGGTGGGGGGCAAGGAGTGGCAGCGGCACAGAGGGAGCCTGGGCGGGAGGAATGTGAATCTGGAGGCCGGGGAGGCATCTGCGGGCAGGGGAGAGGAGGGAGGGCCTTCCAGTGGGCAGAGGTGAGAATGCACCTGGAGGTGAGCCAGCACTCAGCACAGCACCGCCTGCGGTGGGGACGCGGGATGCTGGGAGGGGAGAACGCAGAGCCAGGGGCTGAGTTATGAGGGTGTAAAGGCCCAGGTAGCGTTGAGGAGTTGGAGGCTTCAGAAAGACCCCTGTTTCAGAGCTCCCAGCAGGGGGGGCGGGGTGTCCTGATGTCCCTCCCTATTTTGAAGGGGCGTAGCAGAAAGAGCACGGCGTTCAGAACAGAAACCTGGCCTCTACTGCTTGTCGGCTGTGTGTCCCTGGGGGACGTGGCTTATGCTCACTGGGCCTCAGTTTCTCATTGTAAGCCAGAGGTAAGTATTTCCTGAGCACACGGCTTGGCCCAAAGCACTACGGATCGAGTTTATCAAGCATTTCCTTCGTGCTGCATGGGTCCTCAGTCACTTGGTCCCCAAGAGCCACTAGGAGGCGGCTCCAAGATTGTTACTATAACAATGAGAGTGCCTACCCGCCCTGGGTAACTGAGTTAGCATTGTAAAGGGTGCTGCACACAGCAGGGACTGAGCAAGTATTAGGCGAACAGATGCACTCGGTCCCATGTCAGAGACTCACAGGAACCGGGCAACATTGGGCCTCAGTGTCCCCTTCTGTCAATGAGCAGAGGGAGGGGTCGGGCCTGGCCCCCCCTGGGGTTTGTGTGTCTGATTCCAATAAAAACTCTGCCCCCCCATAATGATGCCACACTGGGAAGCCTACATAACCCCACCCCCCACCCCGACACAGGGCCACCTGGTAATGCTCTGGGGACCCAGAGATGCGCCAGAGCCCCTGCCCTCAGGGACCGCAGGCCCCGCCCCCGGAGCCCCGGGGTACTCACGGCAGAACCTGAGGAAGTCTGATTGCAGCTCCTTCCGTGTGCTCAGGAACATCCTCCCCTTCTCGGTGCCCACCACGAAGGCGCTCTCATCGTGCACAGCGACACAGGCCACCTCCGCATTCAGCTTGGAGAGCGCCGAGCACTGCAGGGGGGAGCAGGGTACGTGAGCCCGGGGAAGGCTCCCCCTGCTTGGGGACACCTCCAGTGACGGCTCTGGGGGTGCGACGGGAGTTCCCAGCTGCCCGAGAGCCCACCAGCAGCTCGAGGGGGAGGTCACCCCTCCAATGTTCTCGGTCAGTTCTGCAGCAGGAATGAGTGAATGATGCCCCCCGCCCCACCGAAGCTTGGTCAAGGTCAGGGGAGAAGACAGGAGAACGAAGACACATGGCCTCTGCCCGTCCCTCCTCCCAGGTCTGCCTTGCGCTGGGGGCAGGAGGCTTCTGGCCTGAGGCTTGGTCCCAGCCCCAGGGACAATCCTGTCTTAGGTTTTCTCAAAGTCCTAACTGAGGAGGAGGTGGGGGGCCCCAGGAGAACCAAGGCTCAGACAGATCCAGGCTTCAATCCCCCATCAGCGCCTTCCTGCTCTGGGACTAATGGGGCCAAACGGCCCAGTGCCCAGGCTTTCGATGGGCTTGGTCGTGGGGCCTGGTTGGCATGAAAACACATCTCTAAACCGGGGCACCTCGTGTGGGTACACAATCGGAGGGGTTACTTCTGCAGTCCCAGAGTTGAGGTTGGCCGGCCCACAGCACAGGAAGCCCTCACACAGGGGCCCTGTGGCCGAGACCACGAGCATTTCAGCCCTCTGACCTAGGTCAGCAGAAGAACTCTGCCTGCGAAGCTCTCAGCTTGCATTCGGCGCCTCACAAATGCTGGTTTTTATCTGAGTTAGAGCTCTGCTGGCAGTCAGGAAGCCTGGCTTCTCATCACAGTCCTGCTGCTGTGTGATCTAGGACAGGTTCCTCAACCTCTCTGGGCCATGATCATGCCTCTTGCGGCAGCTTCAGCTTCAGAGTCGCTCTGCTGAGGAGGCGGGGGGCAGGGACATTGTAGAGCCAGCAAGCCTGTCCCCTAGGCTCTCCCATGGTGAAGGGTGTGTGCTGATTTCCTCTGAAGATTAAAGCAACCTGCTGTTGGAGGAGATACTCACTCCCCGGGAACTGATGTCCCCAGAGACACAGAGACCTGGACTGTGAGGAAACGCCCTAAAAGAGGTCTGGCCCCATGCAGACCACCCAGGCCCCGGGCCCCGCGCCCCGCGCCCCAGACAATGCCACAGCCAGGTCACGGCCGAGCAAGTGTCATTGTTATCCTCAGGGTCCCTCAGGAAGGCCACGAAGGGACCCAAGGCCGGGGGAGGCGGGTCTTGTCCACCCCCCCAGGACAGCCACAGGGCCACTGCTCCCCGAGGAGCCTCCGTAACACCTTCTAGGGCAGTGCCGCCCAACAGAACTCTCCGTCTCGATGGGAATGTTCTGCCTGCACTTCCGATGCCATAGCCACGAAGCCCCGGAAATGAGGCCAGCGCAACTGAACAACTGAACTACCGTATTTCATTGTAACTAACTACAACTTATTTATTTGGGAGCCACAGAGACAGCGGGAGCAGAGGAGGAGCGGGGAGGGGGAGGGGGAGGGGGAGGGGGAGGGGGAGGGGGAGAGGGAGGGGGAGGGGGAGGGGGAGGGGGAGAGGGAGAGGGAGGGGGAGGGGGAGAGGGAGAGGGAGAGGCAGAGGGAGAGGGAGAGGCAGAGGGAGAGGGAGAGGGAGAGGCAGAGGGAGAGGGAGAGGGAGAGGGAGAGGGAGAGGCAGAGGGAGAGGGAGAGGGAGAGGGAGAGGGAGAGGGAGAGGGAGAGGGAGACGGAGAGGCAGAGGGAGAGGGAGAGGCAGAGGGAGAGGGAGAGGGAGAGGGAGAGGGAGAGGGAGAGGGAGAGGGAGAGGCAGAGGCAGAGGGAGAGGGAGAGGGAGAGGGTGGGAGAGGGAGAGGGAGAGGCAGAGGGAGAGGGAGAGGGTGGGAGATGGAGAGGGAGAGGGAGAGGGAGAGGGAGAGGGAGAGGGAGAGGGAGAGGGAGAGGGAGAGGGAGAGGGAGAGGGAGAGGGAGAGGGAGAGAGAATCCCAAGCAGGCTCCATGCTATCGGCACAGACCCGACGCGGGACTCGAACCCACGAAACCGTTGAGACCGTGACCTGAGCCGAAACCAAGAGTCGGACGCTTGACCAACTGAGCCCCCAGGCGCCCCTCGACTAACTACGATTTAAATGTCAATTACCACAGACAACTCAGTGGCTGTCGTGGGGGTCGTAACTGCCCATTGTCACAGCTGACCTCGCCATCGCCGCCCCTGCAGCAGGCAGGGCTGAGCTCCTGGGGCTCCCCTCCTCACGCTCTGCACGGGGACGGGGTCGTACCCAGCCGACCTCCCCAGCGGTGCCTACCGCCTCTGGCCCACACGCACCACCTCAACAGCGCTCGAGCTCCCTAAGCAGGAACAGCCTGGAAGGAGGCCCTTGTTCTTGGAAACCGTAGACTTTGCACCCGAAAGGCCACTTTAAAAACCGATCATGCTGGGCTGCCTCAGTCGGTTAAGTGTCCGACTCTTGACTTCAGCTCATGATCTCAGTTTGTGGGATCGAGCCCCGCATCAGGCCCTGCGTGGACAGTGGGGAGCCTGCTTGGGATTCTCTCTCCCTCTCTCTCTCCCCCTCCCCTGATCACTATCTCGCTCTCTCAAAATAGATAAATAAACATTAAAAAAATTTTAGAGACACAAACATGTTAAAACTATAAAGATGAAGGGGTAACTGGGTGGCTCAGTCGGTTAAGCGTCCAACTCTTCTTGATTTCAGCTCACGATCTCACAGTTCGTGGGATCGAGCCCCACGTTGGGCTCTGAGCTGCCAGTGGGGAGCCTGCTTAGGACTCTCTCTCTCCCTGCTTCTCCCCAGCGTGTGCATGTTCCATCCCTGCCTCCAAAATCACTAAATAAACATTTTTAAAAAATAAAACAGAAACTGGCCAAGCTGTGTGACTCCAGGCAAGGTGCTGCCTTCTCTGGACTTGAATTTCACCACCCTAAAATGCAAGGGCGCAGCTCACTGATGCCAGACAGATTTTAACACCCACCTACCCTCTGTCACAGAAACTTTCCCCCAGGAAAAGGCTACAGGAAAATGACATTACTATTTCCTTACTTGGAATAAACTACCATAGGGTTAGGTACAACTTCTGAGGCCGCGTTTCTCTCTCCTGGTCCTGAGACGCAGTCCCAGATCTTGCTTTTAACATCAGGGATTACAGCTCTCGCACGAATCTCGCACGGCAGCCCACACGCTATCCTCCGGGGGACCCGAGGGGAGGGAGGGAAGCCTGGGACCCTCCCAGGGATGGGACTCGAATGGCACGAGGTAATGAAGAAGAGGGGACGAGGGGACGAGGGGACAGCGGTTACTCGCAGGGCTGGATTCTTCCATCCCGATCACTTACGCCTCCCGCCCGCTGACGTGGGCAGACGGGGCCACTGAGACTCAGGCTGGGGAGTGAGACCACGGCTCTGCGGTCGGCTTCGGTTCCTCCAGGGCAGACGGGGGCACTCACCATGGAATCTAAGGCAGACACGAGGCTGGTGATGATCTCGTCTTTGCGGGTGAAGGCGGAGCTCCAGCGGTCGGGCCCGCAGCCGTTGGTGGGAATGTCGCAGCGCTTCCCCAACAAGGCCATGGTCACCTGGAGGGAGGGAGGAGGAGGAGATGGGCGTGCGGGGCACATTCGGCAGCTGCCCACTGCCCAGGCCCCCAGGGGCCGCCTCTACTTCCCAGGTGGGACGGATCAAGAGCTGGCCACCTCTTCACACCAGGGTCTCGTACGCACGAAGGCGTTAGAGCCCCGACAGGCCTGGAGACACAGTCGCCTGCACACAACTCCACGGGGGCACGGGCACAGATGGCAGGGAGACTGGGGCGTGCACGAAACATCCCCCAAACCTGCAATGCCGGTACCAGGGCCAGTCTGCCTGGCACCTCAACCGCCAACTCTCCCCCTGCACGTAGCTCTGGCAGTGGCTCTGCCTCGCTCACACACCTTCCGTGGCTCCCTACTGCCCACCTCTGGACTCCTGTCCCCCATCCAGCTCCCCCACTCACACCCCACGCTCCAGGTACGCCAAGCATCACCGCCTCTGAAACATACCCACATCCATTCTCCCCGACCGGAGTGCCCCTCTGTCCTCTACTGACTGCCCGCCCTGCTTTTAATGGTCACCTCTGCTGGCAAGGTGCCCTCCGCTGCCCCACCTCCTGCCCCTTCCTGCCCCAGCTGGGCCAGGCATCCTCGCTGGCCTCCCACATGTCCCCAGCCTCCTCCGTCACAGCTTTCTCTCAAGCCACAGGCTTCCCTAGGCCAGGCCACTGCCCGAGGCCCCCCGAGCTCAGAAAGATACCGTGGGGCAGAGGCCACTTCATCTCAGAACAGGGTTTCCCCAAGACAGGACTTTGTCCCATAGTCACGAGGATCCTGGAGGACAGAGGTGCATTTCCCTCCCGCTGGGACACCCTCAGACCAGGGCCCAATGTCAGGGCTGCCCCAGGCAGCCCAGAACGGGCACCCACTAGATACACAGGTCAGCCTCCCCTGCTTCCAGTTCCTTCCTGCCCCTCCCTCACCAGAACCCCAGGAGTCAGGGCCAGGGTTTGGGGGCACCCCCCCCCACCCCACAGGCTGTCCCAGTGCCAGGGCCTTCCGGAGGCGGCTGCTCTCTCGCCAATCCAAGCAAAGGAGAGGGCAGAGAGTGGAGGCAGGGACTCTGGGTTTCCCTCTCTGGGCTCAGCTCCTCCAAGGGCTCTGTGCATGGGCCCCAGGCCAGGTGCCGGTGGCCAGTTCAGGGGAGTGAGCCTCAGAGGGAGTCTGTGGATCCCGTCCCGTTCGCTTCCTGCACACGGGGACGCCGGGGACGGGCTGACAGCTGGGCCTGCTACCTTAAAGGGTGCCAGACCCAGAATGCCTTGTGTTACCACAGCTGCCCCTTGGACTGTAAGCCCTGTGAGGGCAGGGGCTGGTGACCCCCGGGGCCCAGCTCAGGCCCGATGTGCATGACGGGCCAAGGGGGGGTGTGGTCCACACCGCAGTCTGTAGGCTTCCTGTGAGTCATGGGTCGGTGACGCAGAACAAGTGTCAGAGTGCCTCACACATAACCAGGTGAGAAGCGTCCGAACTTCGGTTATGGAAACACGCAAACGAACGAGGAACACTCTGGAGCCCGGCTCCGGCCTCGGCTCTGGCCCCAGGCTGCTATTTGGCTGTGAATAAATATTGATTTTAACAACGGGCCAGGCAGCCGCTGGCCGGAATGTGAATTGGGTTCACTTCTGAATGTTTATAAAATTTCTTTCTTCTCCCAGGTTGCAATTTTACAAATGCTCGAAGTCCACAGTATTAAGGGATGCTGAGGGCATGACAGGCCACGTACGGGACATCCCAAGGGCCCAGCAGGCAGCCGGTGGCCTCCCCTGGAGCCTTCTGTGGCGCGAAGACCACCGGAGGGTCTGCCGTGTGAGAAGCTGAGAGGTTTGCCCGCCCGGGGCGCTGGAAGGCTTCTCCCCTCCCTTCGGCCACCCCTCGAGCCGTCCCAGACGGACCTCAGCCCGCCAGCCTCCCAGCTGCTGAGGCCCAAATTGAATCAGGGCAAAGCAGGAGGCACCAGACGGCCCCGGCCTCCGGGTCACCCAGACCGCTGTTGGCTCCTTCCTGCAGAGTCCTAATCCATTTAGGAAGGAACCAGGGACTCAGAGACGAAGGGAGGGAGGAAAAGGGGGCTCGGCTTGGGCTGTCCCCTGACTCCTTGTCCCGAGCAGGTGGGTGCACTTAGGGAGGCAAGACGGAGAAGAGTCCCCCCTCTGACAAACGGCCAGGGTTCGGAGAGAGGGTCCCCTGTGGCCAGAGCTGCTGTGGACGGGACAGCGGGGCCAGAGCGCCGGGCCGGGAGCTGTACGCCACACACACGGGGAGACCCAGACAAAGGCCTGCCAGGAGGACCACGTCGGGTCAACTACCCCAAACCCTAGTTTCCTCATTGGTTTTAAAGGGTTTCTGGGGGGCGCCTGGGTGGCTTAGTCGGTTCAGCACCTGACTTCAGCTCAGGTCATGATCGCACAGTTTGTGAGTCTGAGCCCCTTGTGGGGCTCTGTGCTGACAGCTCGGAGCCTGGAACCTGCTTCAGATTCTGTGTCTCCCTCTCTCTCTCTCTCTGTTCCTTCCCTGCTTGTGCTCTGACTCTCTCTCCTTCAAAAATAAATGAACTTTAAAAAAAAATTTTGGTTTTTTTTAAAGTTTATTTATTTTGAGAGAGAGAGAGAGAGCGAGCAGGGGAGGGGCAGAGAGAGAGAACCTCAAGGAGGCTCCACACTGTCAGCATGGAGCCCGATGTAGGCCTTGAACTCACGACCATGAGATCATGACCTGAGCCGAAATCAAGAATTGGACGCTTAACTGACTGAGCCACCCAGGCATCGCGCCTAGTTTCCTCGTTTGTAGGGTGAGGGGCTGGCTCTAACCTGAGGCGGGGAGAAAACCACTCAATAAAACCAACAGACTACACAGAACAGAGAATATGAAAATGAGAGTGGTAAAGCAGGAGGCAAGTGCCTGGCATAAACAGGACAGACTCCAGGGGCCTGGGGGCCCGCGGTGAGGACAGAAGCCACAGCTGGAGCCCTCGAGCACTGGCGGCCAGGGCCAGGCCGGGCCAGGCTGGAGGCAGCCAAGAGCTGCTCCGGGGTCCCCAGGAGGGGACACCAGAAGTGACGCCTCAGGTGACAGGTGGCTGGCCCCAGAAGCAGGGCACAAGCAGCGAGGGCCTGCCAGCCACCCTTGGGCTCCTGGGTGGACGAGGCCTGTGAGGGCCCGGAGGCCACGAGCTCTGTCTCTCTCCTCTCCTTCGACAGACTCTTCTCTAGAGGCTGCCAGGGTGCCGGCAACCTGATTCTCCTCCTACCTCCTGGCCACTCACACTGCTGGCATCGACTGCTAACCTAACCCGGGAGGAGGGCTCAGGCTCAGTGCCCCCCCCCCCCCCCCGCCCCGCACCGGCCCTCCTCTTCCCCCATCCACTTCTGCCCCTCGCTGCAATGTTTTGGCTTAAATGTCACCTACAGACTGGTGACTCTGGGCTTCTCTCTCCCTACCTGTCCTCTTCCACGTCTAACAAGCAACTTAAACGGAGTAGGCCCCGTGTTTCCCTGCTTAGACCTGCCTCTCCCGGCCATCTGCCCAGGTGCTCAGGCTCAAACGGAGGCCTCGTCCTCATCTCCCTTCTCTCTCATTTCTTTTTTTGTTTTTAAAAATTTTAATTTTTTTTCAGTGTTTATTTATTTATGGCAGGGGTGGGTGGGAGGGGGAGAGAGAGAGAGAAAGAGAGAGAGAGAGAGAGAGAGAGAGAGAGAGAGAGAGAGAGACAGAATCCGAAGCAGGCTCCAGGCTCTGAGCTGTCAGTGCAGAGCCTGATGCGGGGCTTGAACTCATGAACCATGAGATCATGACCTGAGCTTATGTCAGATGCTTAACTGACTGAGCCACCCAGGCACCCCGATTTTTAAAAGAAATTTTAACGTTTAGCTATTTTTGAGAGGGAATCCCAAGCAGGCTTGCACCATTAGCATGGAGCCCAATGTGGGGCTCGAACCCACAAACTGTGACATCATGACCTGAGCCAAAATCAGTCCTGGGACAGTCAACTGACTGAGCCACCTAGGCGCCCCTCTTTGTTTCTAAAACAGTCGGGGGAGAATCATGCTGCTGTGGCTCCAAAAGCACCCAGATCTGCCTGCTTCTCGTCACCACCGGGGCCACCTGACCACCCGGGCCACCTTCCTCAGTTGCTCACGCTTTGGCAATGAACCCCTCGCTGTCCCCAACCCCCGCCCTTCTCCTGCCCCCATGGTCCCTCCTGCAAACAGCAGCCACATCGCTCTCACGCCGCCCTCCTGCTTAGCAGAGTGGAGAGAACCTCCCTGAGCACGTACCCCATGTGACCCGGGCTCACTTGCCCTCTCTGGCCCATCGGCCCTCTCCCCTCTGCAATGGGCTCTGGCTCCCTCCCCCTCGTGTCCCTCACCTGCCACCTGCACTCCCCTCCCCGGGTCTCCTGCCTGCAGTTCTCCTGCGCAGCAGGCTTTTCCAGGCCTCCAACGCCCACGGCTTCCCCCCCCTCCGCCAGCCCCAACTCCTCTGTGCACAGCCCCTGACCACACAGACCACACAGCAGCACCCCCCCCCCAACTGATTGCCCAACTCTTTTTTTATAAATTTATTTGGTCTTTCTTTGAGAAACAGGGACAGAGGGAATCTCAAGCAGTCTCCGCACCCCATCTCCGGACCTGAGCCGAAATCTAGAGTCAGTTACTTAACCCACTGAGCCACCCAGGCGCCTGGCTCCCCGTCTCAGAACCTGCTGCGATCTGAAGGGACCCGTTCATGTGTTTCTCACCCGACTTCCCCAACAGGAACGTGAGCGCCGGGAGGCCAGGGCCATGCCTGCTGGGTTTACGGTGTGCCCACTGCCTCGAACGCCTGCTCGGGTTTTCATGGGCACGCCCTGAATCCTCGGGGAACTAACCGGTGTGACAGTCGGCCACGTCAGGCAGGAACTGGGACGCTCACAAGCTATAAACAGAGTGACAACTTTGGGCTTGCCAGGCTCTCAGAAAACTAAAATTAAAAGGGGGGGGGGGGCAATGTGGGACACTACAGTGCGGGATGTATTTGGATCAGAGGAACAGTCCAGGAAGTGAAACTGACAGAGGTTGCTGGCTCAGACAGGTGTCCTGGACAGCTACTCCTCTGAGCAGCCTGCATCGGTGCCCCTGGACACTGCTCTGTGGTGGGGCATCAGTGGCGAGTTAACCCTCTTTGCTTGCTTCCTCCTCCAACGCAGAGGCGCAGAAGGGGCTTGCCCGAGGCCCCCAGTCAGTGGGTAGCAGGGATAAGGTCTGTCTGTCTGTCCTCAAGCCTGGTCCTGTCTTCAAGAGGTGGTAAAGGGCGCCTGGTGGCTCAGTCGGTTGAGCATCTGACTTCAGCTCAGGTCGTGATCTCATGATCATGATCTCACGATCTGTGCTGACAGTGTGGAGCCTGCTTGGGATTCTCCCTCCCTCCCTCTCTCTGCCCCTCCCCCACGTGCTCTGTCTCTCAAAATAAATAAATAAACTAAATAAAGAAGTGGCGGGGGGACTGTAGTCCTCACACCCACCAGGACTCGGGGAACAGACAGATCAACTGATGGACTCCACGGATGATACACAAGGAGGGCGACTAACGTCCCTGGTTCGCCTGGAACTTTCCTGACTTGAGCACAGAAAGTCCCCTGTCCTGGGAAACCCCTCAGTCCGGGGCAAACTGGGACAGCTGGTCACCCCACGACACAGGGCCTAATATACCAGAAGCCCAAAACGTCCCTGCCAGCTGCTGAGAACGAGACAGACAGGGAGGCAAAGGGATGGCCAGTAGGTCCTGTTTCCAGGTCCGAAAAATCAATTTTACCTAATAAGGTGAGAGGCAGGCTTGGGGGGTCCTGGGAGAGGGGACAGGACCACTTTGTCCAGGGAGACCTCAAGGACAGGAGGAAGGCACTCTCCTGAGCTGTCTGAAGACCGGGTATGAGCCACAGGGAACGGTCACTAAGAGGCGGAGACGAAGGGAAGACACCTGCCCCACCACTCTGTATCTGTGATCCCAGCCTCCTGCCCCCTAGAAGCCCCGAGGAGACAGGTCAGCAGCCGGGCTGGGGGCACTGTATCTTTAAGTTCCCGGGCAAGGCTGACCCACAGCCAGGTAGGGCCTGGATGATCTCCGGGCACGGTTCCAGTTTCCCAGCAGCTCTGCTCTCCCTGCCTGCTGCCCACGTCCCCCGCAGCTGGGGACTCCCTTGCCCAGACAGCAGCAGCTTTGCTGGCCGCCAAGAGCTGGAGCCAGCCCGGTCTCTGAGCCAAAGATTAGTCAAGCGCCTGTGTCCCTGTCTGAGTCACCACTGCCCCGACCCAGGGCAGACCTGTCTCCAGTGGGAAGGCACCCAATGGGAGTCGAGCCCAGAAAGCCCACCCCGGCGGGCCTCGGGGGCCAGTGCTGGCAGAGAGCACCCTCAGCTGGGGACCCCGATCCCAAACACCTTGCACTGCACTGGGCACTGCAGGCCAGCTGGGAGGCTCTGTGGGGGGTGTCCTTGCGCTCGTCCTTTCCGCCTCCCATGGCCTGCATGCCTGGGGAGACAGGAGCTTGCTCTGCCGGGCACCTGACCTCCCACAATGATCGCAAGAGCTGGCCGAAGTGGCTGATGGGGTCGGAGGTGGGAGAGGGGTATGCGAGCAAAAAAGTCAGGGCTGCAGATAAACCCCCAGCCCTGCCCACTTAAAACTCCCCTTCCTGGGGGGCGCCTGGGTGGCTCAGCATCTGACTTAGGCTCAGGTCACGATCTCACGGTTCGTGAGTCTGAGCCCCACATCAGGCTCTGTGCTGACAGCTTAGAGCCTGGAGCCTGCTTCAGATTCTGTGTCTCCCTCTCTTTCTGCCTCTGTCCCGCTCACACTGTCTCTCTCTCCCTCTCTCAAAAATAAATAAACTTGTTTTTTAATTTAGGAGAAAAAAAAAAAAAAAAAAAACTCCCCTTCCCAGACACCTAGGTGGCTCAGTCGGTTAAGTGTCCGGGTTTGGCTCAGGTCACGATCTCATGGCTCATGAGTTCGAGCCCCACACCAGGCTCTCTGCTGTCAGCACAGAGCCCGCTTCTGATCCTCTGTCCCCCTCTCAGCCCCTCCCCTGCTCTCTCTCAAAATAAACATGTAAATAAATAAATAAAGTAAGTAAATCTCCCCTTCCCCACCAGCATCTGGATGCCCCCTCATCTGAGGGTCCCACACCCCCATTCTCCCTCCCCCTCCTTGCCCTGCTTCTGCCACCAACTCCCTCCTCCTCTCCCAGAGATCACCCTCATGACCACCGACATAGCTGTCCACCAGGGCCCTCTCGGACACTGCTGTCCCATCCACAAGCACCCTGACATCTGTGACCTCTGTCCAGGGAGCGGGCAGAAGGGAGGGGACTCTGCCCATTTTAAGGGCAAAAAAACCAAGTCCTCTAGGACATTCCTGCTCAAAAGGGAGCAACCAAGCCAGAATGACATTGGGGACATCTGGCACACACAGCCCCTTTTTGCTCCTACTCGGGGCGGGACTCCTCTAATTCTGATGCATGGGGCTCAGGGTGGAACCCCAGGCATGGTGACAGGCCAGCAAGGTGGCCGAAGGGACCCGTGGGGCTGGCCAGGCTCCCTGCTGGAGGCAAGCAGAGAGAGACTGAGGCAGGGCTTGTGCGCTGGATGGCAGGGGCTCAGGTACCAGTCTTCCGCACCGTGGGCCCAGGGGTTCAGAGCAACACACAGGGGACGCCCGAACGGACCCGGGCCCCAAACACCAAGTGTCAAAGATATGGGGCCGGGTCGCCACTCTCCGCCAGGGGCTCAGCAGAGGGGAGTAAACAGAGCAACGTGGCTGCCTCCTGAGTACCCAGGAGGGTTAGACCCCGATGTCTGGTTAATCCTCTCAACCACCCTCACTTTCCAGAACAGGACGTCGAGCCTTGAGCACCCTGTCAGCCCTGGGGCCAGGATGTGGCAAAGGCAGGGCCTCGGCCCAGATCACCCCGACCGAATCGGGGACCCCGTGACAGCAGCCTTCGGCCACTTCCCTCTGGGATGCCTACAGGTCGGTGGGCCCGGCCCGGCCAGCAGGGAGAGGAGGGCCCGTGGGGCCCAGGAAGGCGCAGGCGAGGAGACCCCGGCTGGGCCTGTGGGAAGTGGGCCTAACCCCCCGAGCCCTGGGAATCCATCCACAGCCTCCTCTCTCTTTCCTCCTCGAGTCTGCTGGGGCCGGAACAGCGCACGGTTAAGAAATCAGGAGTGTGAGTGGGTGTGCGGGTGTGACGGTACGTGTCTGAGACAGAGTGCAGCGTGGAACGGATACGGGAGGGCGAGGAAGGAGACGGCGCGGGCACAATCCCCGCGGAGCAAGAGCAGCCCCTGGCCGTGGGGACGGCACGTGGCCCGGCCCACCAGCCGGGGAGGGTCGCCTGTCCCCCGGGGGCTTGAGAGCGAACCGAGGAACAAACGCCGTCAGCCCTCCTACCGTCAGCATGTCTAGGGAGTGGCGAGTGAGGGGACCCCCACGGGCTGGGTCTGCTCCAGGCCCCTCTGTATCAGGGACATGGGCGTCCCTCCCCTTCACACACTTGCTGATCCCCAAGGGTGCTCACCGGCCACCCAGCTGGGCCGCTGGGGACAGAACAGAGGGCACACCCCTACCTGGCCATCAGCTGGGCCTCAGTCCCCGGGCAGAGCACTGTTTGGAGGGGGAGGGCCAGCCCACAACAGCCCGGCAGAAGCTGAGGCCTGGCTACCTCTAAGGAGGCCCCGGAGGTGGGGGGGGGGGGCGGGGAATGTTTCCCTGGCCTCCCTTCACCCCAACCTGTTTATTCAATCCTCCTGGGAGCCTGCCCCGGGTTAGGCAGACTTGGAAATGACTCAGACAGCCCCACCTGCCCTCCTAGTGCTCACAGGGCCAGCCTGTCTACAGAGAATTACTGGACCATAAAATGAGGACAGGAGGGGAAGCTCGCCCGGGCTACAGAGCTTGACATGGGGGACGGGGGTTACCCACACTTTCTGTTTATTTCGCTTCGGGGGAGTAGGGTGTCTCCACACACGGTTTCCCTGAGTTGATGAATATTGAGATGGGTTTTGAAGGGTGAATAGGAGTTCTCCGGGAGCACAAGTGGAAAGACGATATTACCGTTTCTGTGGAGAGGGGCACAAGGAATCTTGCAGATACACAGCCTTCACTGCAGAAGTAAAGGAAAGAGTTTGGTCGTACTCACTGAGTGTCCACTCGCGAGTGTCACCCTCAGATTAGAGTGGACACCCAGTGGCCTTTGCTGGAATGGGGCGAGGGGGAGAGAGGGAGAGAGGGTGTACCTGACAAGCGTATCTCTGACCCAGAGGTGAGTGTGAGGACGGGTAACTCAAACACTCATACACGTTCACACGCACGCACAGGTGCACGCACGAGTGTGCTCGATGCCAGGCCTCCTGGGGCCAATTCCAGGACGGTGCACTCCCTCAGGGTGCAGAGAGACCCTCACAGAGAAGGCGCCAACCAAAGCCCAGCAGGCCGACAGCACCACCCTGCTGAGCACACGGATGAACAGGACACAAGCCTTGCCCCCCGGGACCACGGTCCTGTCGGAGTCATTGCCACACCTCACCCCTACTCCATGTCCCCCACCCCCCACCAGCCTGCAGGCCCCTGGACACGCCTGTCCTCTGGCTTCTGGGAACCAGCACCTCTATGCCCTTTGAAAGAGACACCCCTGCCCTTTGCCTGGCCCGCTCTTAGCGGCTGTCAGGCACGTCAGTGCCTCGGGTCCTGACCCTCCCGGCTGGCCCGCTGTCCCCTGGCTGGCCACCCACAGCTCCCTCTTCCTCCCTCCCTGCAGCTCTCCCTCTGCCACGACGCAGAGGTATCTAGGTCCCCATGAGACTGCCGGCTCCTGCGTGCCTCCCTCCCTGGGCCTGCCAAGAACCAGCTTAGTACACAGAACTGGGCCAGGAGAGGTGTCTGGGGTGGAGGGGCTGTTTATGCAGGTCTGGAAGAATCAGGGGACAAGCAGAAGGGGGGGGGGCAGGGAAGATGGGGAGTACTCTGGCCAGGAGGCAGCACTGGCAAAGGAACTGTGGCATCGGCCGGCGGGATGTGGCATGGGGTCCTTGGTGAGGCTGGGAGGGGAGCCAGAGCAGATCCTTGGGCCCTTTCAAGACCATGGTCAGATTCTGAGACTGTCGAGTGGGAGACACCCTGTGCTCTGTCCCCTACTCAGCCCCAAACCCCGGGCTTGTCCTTCAGAGGGGGCCCTGCTCCAGCCTCCCTCCGAGGGACAGCCTGAGAGGACACTCCCCCGCCCCCAGAGCATGAATGTGCCCCCAGAATACCTTGGAGGTGCTCAGGCCCCTGGAGTCCACTGGGCAAACAAATCCCCGTCCTGGGCCCTTCGGGGTCCTCTTCTCTGGCGTGTCCTCCCTTGGTGGCTTTAAACATGACAGCAAATTCTTTGGCACATCTCCCAACAAGTAGAGACATCCAGTTCCTCTCCTCTTGAATGTGGGCCTTAATATTCACTTCTGGGGGTGCCTGGGTGGCTCATTCGGTTAAGCGTCCGACTTCGGCTCAGGTCATGATCTCACAGTTCATGAGTTCGAGCCCCAGCATCGGGGTCTGTGCTGACAGCTCAGAGCCTGGAGCCTGATCCATACTCTGTGTCTCCCTCTCTCACTGCCCCTCCCCTGTTCACGCTTGGTCTCGATCTCTCAAAAACAAATAAACGTTAAAAAATCTTATAAAAAAAAAAATAACGTGCTTCTGACCAACAGAGTACCCCCGCAGTGCTGCCACATGACCTTCCAAGGCCAGGTTCCAAAGGGCACTAGGCTTCTCATTCTCTCCCTGAGATACTCGGCACGGGAGTTCCGAGCCGACATGCGTGAAGTCCAGCTGTCCTGACGCCACTGTGGTAGACAGGTGGGTCCAGCGATGCCTGAGGAGACCCAGGTCTCTCCCAGGGCAGCCGCCAGTGAGTAAGGAAGTCTCTGAGACAACCCCAACCCCAGCCAGCTTCTGCCAATGCAGGAGACCCTGAGCAAGAACCATCAAACCAAGTGTAGCCAAGCCCCAAACCGAGAGAGATTAAAATCCGAAATGACTGCTGTCTGACATTGCTAAGTTTGGGGCTACTTGTTACGCAGCGGTAGGTAACCGATACGCCCCACAGGCGCACCATGCCGATGCAGGCACACTTCTGATGGGCAGCTGTTTGCGAGGGCGGCTAGAGCTTGGATACGTGTTTGGGGTGCCGCGTGCATGTGCACCCCCCACCCCCCGCCCAGTGCAGACACAGCCGAGTTGGGAATAGGAAGGGAACCTCCATTAGCCCTTCTCTTCCTAGCCGGCATGTATTAGCCAAGAATGGCTGCTCTAATTTGCCCTTAGAGACTCACAGCAGGCCCAAAAGGGGCCCCCAGAAGACACTCATGCCCTAATCCCTGCAGCCTGTAAATGTCACCTTATATGGAGAAATCACTTTTGCAGATGCAATTAAATTAATGACCGTGAGATGGGGAGATTATCCTGGATTATCTAGGTGGGCCCTAAACGCCATCGCATGTATCCTCGTAAGGAGACGGGAGAGCTGACACGCAGGGACGAGAAGGCCATGAGAAGCGGAGCAGACAGAATCTGATGATGGTGGCTTCGGGGAGTGAGTGACGCGGCCACGGGCCACAGATGCCAGCAGCCGGCGGACGTTGGAGGAGGCCAGGCATACAGCCTCTGGAGGGAGCACAGCTCTGCCGACACCTTGATTTTGACCCAGTGGTACTGATTTGGGTTCTGGCCTCCGGAAGTGGGAGAGAACAGTTCTGGTTGTTTTAGGGCACCACGTCGACGGCAATTTGTTACGGCAACCTTGGGAAACAAATCCAGGGCATCCTCACCCCTCACTCCCCACCTATGAGTCCTAGTCCACACCTTCACACACGACCCCCCCCCCCCACACACACACACACACTCCTCAGCCCAGACCTACAAAGCTCAGGCCCGGACTTGCCGGAAAGTTCTGCAATCCTTTCCTCACTAGAAACTCCAGAACCACCACGGGACAGGGCTGGATTTCTCTGGATGCCGGGAGAATGCCTCTGAGTCAAGTCTCAGTGCCCTAGGAACCAGCTGGCCTCAAGAGCAGGTGGGAAAAAAACGCACTCAGCCACGCAAAAGGCAAAGTCAAGAGCAGATACCACCCAAACACGGCCCCCACGCCATCCGCCACCATATGCTTGTGTTTCTTGAAAAAGAAGCTTGAGAGAACAAACAAAAAGGAGATTCTCCTCCGGGGGGGGGGTGAGGGGTAGGGGCATCCCTCCTCCCCAGCAGCCTGCCCCCCCCCCACTTCATTTCTTATCACAGGGGCTCCCCAGTGGGGACAGAATTGCCCGGGGCCCTGAATTCCTGCCCCTGCCCACTGTCCACCATCACAGCAGCTGGCAGAGAATAAAACAGGTCAAAGCCCTGACTTCCACTTCTACCTGCCTAGGAAGGATCCAGGCGGGGCAGCGGGAAGGGGTCTTACATCAGCCGCGGTGCACTGCAAGGCAGTCCAGACTCGGTCCAGACACCGAGTCCCAACCCCAGCCCTGACCCCTTCTCCCTGCGAACAGAGCCCTCGTTGTGTCCTGGCATCTAAAGGCAGGTGTTTGGGGCAGCGAATCATGGGGATTCTGGAGCGCTTAGATCAATCCCTTACCTGGGACCGGTTTAAAGAGAAGCATGCAACCCAATCCTGGCCACTGAGACTCGAGGGGCTTCTAGGGAAGTTCTCCTTGCTCTCAGGGCACGACTGAAGCCAGAAATGTCCTCCTTCTGCGTGTGACACCCCCAGCCACGACAGCATGTGGGGACCAGGAGAGGAGCTGGCCCAGGAGGCGAAGCCATCATGCGGACAGCAGCACAGACCCGTGAAACAATGTGACTGACCTGTCATGACTCAGAATCTACCAACCTCTGGGCTTCGGGTTAGGTAGTAAATGTCCACGTTCCTTAAGTCACCTTTTTTTTTTTTTTTTTTTTTTTTAAGATTTTATTTTGGGAGGCAACTGGGTGGCTCAGTGGGTTAAGCATCTAACTTTGGCTCAGGTCATCTCAAGGTTCGTGAGTTCGAGCCCTGCACTAGGCTCTCTGCTGTCAGCACAGAGCCTGCTTTGGATCCTCTGTCCCCCTCTCTCTCTGCCCCTCCCCTGCTCTCTCTCAAAAATAAACATTTTTTTAAAAAGATTTTATTTTTAAGCAATCTCTACACCCAACATGGGGCTCGAACCCCCAAACCCAAGAGGAGGAGTTGCACACTCCATCGACGAGCCAGCCAAGTGCCCCACTGAAGCCACCTTTAACGAGGTATCTTTCCCTTGTGGCTGGATATACATGCGTATACACAGGTAAAAACTTATCACACTGAACGTCGCACTTTTTAAAAGGTTGAAACCAAAGCGTCCTAGTGAGTCAGCATCTACTGGTTATAAAGCCACCCATTAGCTCTCGTGTCCTGGTCTATTTGATAACAGACTGAGATGCCCTTTCCAGTCGATGAGTAGACAGCATGTGTCCTGTTTGGTACCCAGAGCAAGAATCTAAGGGTCTGTAGCAGGACCCCCACGTGACCCTCTTCTCCCCTGCCCGTGGAACAGGTGCCAGCTGCCCCTTTAGGCCAAAGTGACCGAAGTCACTGCTTAGCATAGAGCCAGAAGACGGAGTGCTGGTTCCTTTGACGTCCCTGAGCCCAGGATGGGCCGCCCACCTCCAGACGTTCTCGTTACAGGAGAAAACAAGCCCCTCCCTTCTCCAATCCATTTATCAGGTTACTTCTAACTGAGCACATTCCTAACGGAAACCGATTCCACGGTATGCGTTTTCAAATTATATTCACTTCCGGCTCCGTTGTAAGCCATAACTCTTACTTTACTGCCCTTTTAATCCCATCTGACTACAGTTTATGTTTCCGTGGGAGTCTTTTAAGTCGCTTCTGAAATAAGGTAGGATGTAAATAAGTGAAAGTAAATTGATCCAATAAACTTTTAAAAGCCCCAGTGTTGGGCACCATTCGAAGAAAGACCTGCCTTCCCCAGGGCTAGTCTAATGAGCAAGTTATTCATCTCCCTGAACTTTGCTTTCCTCATCTGTAAAATGGGGCAAGTCAGACCTATCTCACTGCACTGTTGGGGGGGCAGGTGGAGGGGGAGCTAAGAAATATTAGTTGGAATAGACTCTATTCTTAAGAGACCTGCGTCTTGGGGCGCCTGGGTGGCTCAGTTGGTTAAGTATCCGACTTTGGCTCAGGTCATGATCTCACGGTTGATCAGTTCAAGCCCTGTGTCGGGGTCTGTGCTGACACCTCGAAGCCCAGAGCCTGCTTCGGATTCTGTGTCCCCCTCTCTCTCTGTCCCTCCCCTGCTCACACTCTGTCTCTCTCTCTCAAAAATAAACATTTAAAACAATTTTTTAATAAAAAAGAAAAGAGACCTGAGTCTCTACGATTCTCCTGGTAAATGTCACCATCCCTCAGTCCTTGTCCTTGCGGACTCTGTCCAAGCATCAACTAGAGAAGTTCTGCCTGCTACAGCCTCTCCACCTGCTTCCTTCTAGCAGGGGCATCTGGAGACAGAGAGGATGCGGCCTGTCCTTGCCTCTGCCGTGATCCCATTCATGAAGGCCCCTCCTGGCCCTCGGACAGTCAGAGGTGATACAAGGAAGTAGGACTCTGTCCCATCCCTGGTGTGCGTCCCAGGGCGGAAGAAGTCTCGGCCGGATGCTGGAGAAATGGACTCAAGCACTGGGTAAGGACTAGAGGAGGTGACTTATCAGATCCACTCCAAGGTGGAGATCTTACATTAGAGTAATGTCGGTAAGCATACACAGTCTCAAAGGGATATTTATACACCCGTGTTCACGGCAGCAGAATTTATAGTAGCCAGAAGGCGGGAGCAACCCGAGTGTTCACCAGTGGATGAATGGATAAAGAAAATGTGGTCTATACACACAACAGGATGTTATTCAGCATAAAAAGGAAGGAAATTCTGGGGTGCCTGAGTGGCTCAGTCAGTTGAGCGTCTGACTCTTCGGCTCAGGTCATGACCTCATGGTTCATGGGTTCGAGCCCCACATCGGACTCTGTGATGACAGCTCAGAGACCGGAGCCTGCTTCAGATTCTGTGTGTGTGTCTCTCTCTCTAACCCTCCCCTGCTTGTGTTATGTCTCTATCTCTCAACAATAAACATTACATTTTTTTTTTCAAATAATACATAACAATTCTAAAAAGGAAGGAAACTGCAATATGCCACAACACAATGACCCTTAAGGACACCATGCTGAATAAAAGAAGCTGGGCACAAAAAGGCAGATGCTGTATGATTTCACTTGTATGAGGGACCCAGAGCAGTCGTATTCAGAGACAGGAAGCAGATCAGTGGGTGCCAGGGGCTTGGGGGGAGGCGGAGGGGTAGTTAGTGTCTACTGGGGACAGAGTTTCAGGGTGGGAAGATGAGAAAGTTCCAGAGACGGTTGCACAGTAATGTCATTGTACCTAACTCTACTGCACTGAACACCTAAAGATAGTTGTGACAGTCAATTTTACGTGATGGGTGTTTTACCCCAATTAAATAACCACAACAGCCATTTACTGAGCGTAACCGGGCAACACCCACGACAGCAGGTCTGGGGATGCGCATGGTCTCCCCGGGCCTCGAGTCCGTCACTGGCTCTGAAGTCCCACACCAGCCCCGGGCTTGCTGACATCATAGCAGAAGTCACAGGGATACGGGCTTTGGTTTGACCCAAGGAAACACTTCCCAACCAGGAGGGCCGTCCCTGGGTGGAAGAACAGGACACCACGTAGGCATTGGGTTCCCCATCCCTGGAAGTCTGCAAGCGGACGCCGGCTGTTGACCAAGACCTTTTAACGAGTGGGGAGCCTGGGTGGCTCAGCCGGTCAAGCTTCCGGTCAAGCTTCCGACAGGATTCTGGCTCCGGTCATGATCTCCCAGCTCATGAGTTCGAGCCCTGTGTCTGCCTCTGTGCAGAGAGCACACAGCCTGCTTGGGATTTTCTCTCCCCCTCTTCCGGTACTCCTCCCCGGCTCACTCACTCTCAAAAATAAATAAGCAAACTTAAAAAAGAAAAAAAAAAAAGACCTTTTAAAGAGAGTCTAGAGACTTCCACAAGTCACCTGGGGGAGGGGGAGGGGGAGGGGGAGGGGGAGGGGTCTCGCAGGCAGAGGTCAAGGACAGCTCACGGTAGCTTTGGGTAGGTAGGAAGTGAGGCAATATGGAACCAGGACAGCAAGAGCAAGTCTCAACCACTTCGGAAAAGCAGCTCTTAGCGCTTCTAAGTATACGATGTCAGAGCGTGCAGAGCTGGGTGGGGGCCCCTCACCCAACTGCTTCCATGTGCATCCGGGGAAACCCAGAGGGGACAGTCCGCACCCCAGATCTCTGCACACCCAGTGCACGTTTGGGACATGATGCCACCGTGCTCTCCCGTGCGCCTAACTGCTCTGTGCCAGTTGCAAACTCTTTCCTATTCACTGGTGCAGGTGCTTCAGGGAAACCAACTTGATTTCTTTGAAAATGGGCAACAATTCCGACGGTAGGCATCCCGGTTGTAGGGCAGTGCCCGCATGTGCTTGATTCCAGTACGTTCTTCCGGGGGCCTGCTCTGTTGAAAAAGGCATCAGGCGTATCAACAAACCACAAGTAGGCGCAGCACCACGGGCCGAGTCTCTCAAATACGACGAAAGCACCCAGGAGTGGAAGGTCACACCGTAGGGGTCCATTTACGTGTGGCTCAAAAACATCCGAACTCCTGCGTTAGAAGTCAGGATGGTGGTCATTTTGGGGGTGGGGGAGGGGGGTGGAGGAGGGTGGCTGGAAGGAGGCATGGAAGGCTTCTGGGAGCTGGGAATGTTCTGTTCTTGATCTGGGCTGTTACCTGGGTAAACTGGTTTCTAAAAACTTATCGAGCTGTTGACTTACAACAAATAGCTTTTCTTCTCAACACCAAGTTTTAAAGCGACGTGGGGAACTGGAATCCCCAGGGAGGCAGCGGACAACAGGAAGGCGGTCTTGACAGACCTCAAGAGGCTGTTGCACCGAGGCCCCACCCTGTGACCAGCCGATTTCATGTCTATCAATCTACCCCGAGGAAATTACCCGGAACGCAAAGATTGATGTGCAAAGGCGTTTCGCCAAAGCATGCCACACAGCCGGAAATACACACAGCACACACACACGTAAGGGAAACAGCAGACAATCCCCAGTGCCCCGTGGGGCCTGGAGCCAGCACTGGACGGATGACCGGCCCCGGGCGCACATGGAAAAGCCAGGGATGAAGCAGACTGTCCGCCTCGCTGGGCTGGATCCATAAGTGACTTACCTTCCCTCTACGTTTTTTTTTTTTTTTTTTTTTTTTTTTTTTTTGTATGGTATCTGAGTGGAGGAGCTGTCATGGTGCGATTTGGAAAGAAAGAACAGAAACCTTCCTCCTTCCAGCCGCCCCGCCCCCAGGACAGGAAAGCAGGCCCAGGCCACGGGCAAAGGGCAGCCGCAGGGAAGCAGAGGCCTTGGGCTGCTTTCCTGGAAATCGAGGGAGGCCTCCTGCCTTCTCTGCCGAGGAGGAGCTAGGGGAAGGGGCAGGTCTGTGGCCTGGCCCTGGGAAGCCCGTCTCCTCTGAGCCCAAGGGTTCCAGAAGGTACGGCTTTATGCTGGGGCTGCCCAGGACCAGGTCAGGGCCATGCCTGTGTACCGGGCACTATGACCACGAAGAAAACCCTCAAACTCAGGTTTTGTCCTTTCTCTGCCGCCCCGCAGAAGGGAGGGTGCTGTTGGAGGTACAGGGTGGCCGGGTCGCCCCGCGCCTGCCTCGCCAGGAGGGGAGGCTGGGCTCTGGTGGGCAGACGCTCCGGGATCAGGTTTCCGCCCCGTTATTTAAAGCCTGGCTCCCGGCTCCTGGCGGGCGGGCAGGGGCAGCCGCCGCCTGCGTGACTAGGATGAGAAATGGCAATCCTGACTCGGGCCTGCGTGCCTATGGCAACTGGCGTCGTGGCCTTGGAGACTAATCTCCAGGCTGCCAGCCCCCAGGGGCCTCTCCGGGCAGGGCCCCTGCTCCCTGCAGAGGCCCTTGGCCGGGAAGGGGTCCAGCCCCTCTCCCACCAGAGGATGGGGCATCTGACCTTGCAGGGGAGCCCCTGGCCAGGCTCAAAACACACCAATACCCCCAGCCCCAGCCCATGCCACATCCCCCAGTCATGGTCACACCGGTGGGATGTGGCCACCGTGCACATCACCAACGCATTTCATTCTGCACGGCATGGGACCCACACAGCAGGTGCTCCTGTCCGTGGGAGCGTCCCAGGCTGGGGGTAGATAGGACACAGACAATAAAATGGGCTATTAAGGAAAAAAAAAAAAAAAAAGGTTAAAACATGGTGATACAGGGGCGCCTGGGTGGTCTGTTAAGCGTCTGGCTCTTGATTTCGGCTCAGGTCATGATCTTGCAGTTTGTGGGTTTGAGCCCCAAGTCGGGCTCTGTGCGCTCTCTCTCCCTCTCTCTCTGCCCCTCCCCTACTCGTAGGCTCTCTCTCTCTCTCAAAATAAACGTTTTAAAATCAAACATTTAAAAAAATGAAAAATAAAACACAGTGATACATTTTGATTTGAGTGGTGGTTACCTAGGTGTATACACAGGTAAAAACCCATCATGCTAGATGCTGAAGATTTACGCATTTTTACTGTAAGTTATACTTCAGTTAAAGATAAATAGAAGTGGGGCGCCTGGGTGTCTCGTCGGGTAAGCGTCCAACTTTGGCTGAGGTCATTATCTCGCCGTTCTAAAGTTCGAGCCCCAAGTCAGGGTCTGTGCTGACAGCTCAGAGCCTGGAGCCTGCTTCGGATTCTGTGTCTCCCTTCTCTCTCTCTCTCTCTCTCTCTCTCTCTCTCTCTCCTGCCCCTTCCCCACTCATGGCCTGTCTCTCTCTCTCTCAAAAATAAGCAAACACTAAAACAGACAAACAAAAAAAGGTAAAAATAGGTGACATGTAAGTAGCATGGCCTAGTGGGTGGGGAAGTCGGCGGGGGGGCTCCCTGGAAGAGGTGACATGAGTGGAATGGCAGGCCACGGGGCAGCGAGAGCTTGCAGAGCAGGGACAGAGCCAGGGGAACCGTGCCAAGCACTGCTCATCTGCAGGGGGGTGACCATCCTGCCCCCCACCCCACCCACCTCCCTGGAAACAAATGCCGAGCAAATATGGCAAGACCCGTTTGAAGGAGTGCCAAATCACTGGCTGTCTGGGAAACCCAACCACCAGCCCGGCCGCCCACGTGTCTCGTGTCTCGGTTGGGCCGGAGCAGGGTGGCGGGTGGGGAGGGGCCGGCTCTGCCTGGCTGGATCATCCAGGTCAGGGCAGGAAGCAGTGGGCGAAGAGCCAGGCTCAGCCATGGGGACTGGGTCAAGGACCCTGCAAGGTCATCATTCAGAGGCCAGGAACCACTGAAGAGTTTGGAGCAGGGGCAAGATGTGGTTAGATGCGGGGAGCCTGGCAGTATTTGGCAGATACGGATCCAGAGCCGGGAAGCCAGCAGTTACCAAGCTTCTGCAATGGTCCAAGCCAGAGACGGCCAGGCCTGAGGTCGAGGGTAGCAGCAGGATGGAGGACAGGGTGGCTGGGACCAAGGAAAGGGTGGAGATCTGTGACAGTGTGGACGGGGGAATCCGAGGAGGCGGCACTGGGAGTGATGCCCGGGTTTCTGATTCTGATGATGGAGAGGATGATGGTGCCCTCAGCTCAGCGAGGAACAAAACGGCGGGGGGGACCAAGAGGCGGAAACTCCAGTCAGGAGGGCCACCTGTAACCAATCAGGGGCTGGGGGCTAGGTGGGGGGCTCTGGGCTAACGGGGCAAGATCTGAGAGATTCAGGAGCAGCAAAGGCCCCGGGGGCCAACATGGTGGGAGAAGTCAGAGGAAAACTGAGGACGAGGGAGAGTCGAAGAATCAGAGGAGGGAGAAGGGTGGGAAGTTACAGGTCCGGAGGCCTATCGAGGGACCTACAGGAGCACAAGGGCTGGGATGGCACCCTGGGGTGGGCAGGGGAGTGGGTGTAGAGGGCTACAAAGGGCTTCGTGGTCTAGGATGGGAAAACCGGAACAAGGGGGTTGGATGGACACACTCCCAGGTCCTTCCAGATGGATCTCAGCACCTGAGCCAGGCAGGAGCCTCTCCTCCCCGGCCCTCTGTTGGTCTAGGAAGATGAAGGGCCCCTGCCCCGTGGCTGCTACGTTCCATTGGTTGGGGCGCTGCGTGCAGGACCGGGGAGGGGAACCACAAGCCGGCCCAGGGAGGTGTGCACGCCGGGGCAGGAATTTTGTTTTGTTCGTGGCTGTGCCCCAGAACCACGCATACTTGCTTGGTGGACAATCCAGAGGGGGAACCACAACATGAAGCTTAGCCAAACTGGACCATCCTTGCCTTCCAGCCTCCCCACACGGGACCCTGGCTGCCCTGTCGGCACCAGGCTGACCCTCGGCGCGCCAGGAGCGGGGAGAAACGGCGGGGAGCGGGCAGGTTCAACCCAAGCAGGGCTTGAGTTCCCCACCCAGCTCCCACCGGCCTGTGATGTCCATGGAGGCGGACGCCAGGCCTCAGTTTCCTCGTGAGTAAACCCGAGCCACCGATTCTGCTGCTCTCAGCATTTTGAGGAGGGCGCAGCTGACGTGAGACGAGTGACTGGCACAGGGCCGGAGATCACAGGCGCTCATTAAAGACACGGGAGCACCGATGCTGACATCACTGCGTCCCATCAACTCTGGGTTAGCTCTTGCACGATTCCAGACAGGCAGCACACTGTCGCTTCTGTTCCCGCCTCCAGGAGGGGGCGCTCGGCCGGCCGTCAGGGGACCCCGGCCCCCTGTCCCCTGGTTCTGGGTGACCCCGGCGGGTCAGCGCATGCGGGCCGGGGGCGTACGCGTGTGTGGGTTCTTAAGCATCTGCAGCGCGTCAAGGGCGGGTGTCAGGAGACGGTGGGAAGAAGCCAGCGCCGCGGCGGTGCCAGCCCCTGGGGCGATCATGTCTCCCGAGAGCCCCCTTGCCAGACGTAAACAGGCCTTCTCAGAAGCATGAGCAACATGGATGAGGCGCATCAGGCCCTTTCTTGTCGGGAAAAGGCTGGGCGGAAAAAAGCTAATCACGGTGGGTGATCTAACGCCGGGGCTCTGGCTCACGGGCTCCCACCCCAGCCAGCCCTCCTGAGCCGCCAGCTCCCCCCCCACCCTCCCCGCTATACCACGTGACCCGGTCCGCTGTGGGGGAGGTCCCAGGTAAGGCCACGCCCAGCTGCAGGCTGGGGATGGGGAGACCTGCCTTCTAACTCCAGACACCACCCCAAAGGGGGCCTTAACTGCTCCTATGGAAATTGGGAACTCAGGCGCAAAGTTCCCCGAGGACCTTCTCGCCCTCCGCCCCACGCGGAAAGACCACCACGCCCCCTCGCCTGGAGTGTGGCCTCCACACCTGCCCCGATCCACACCAGGGCAGTGATCACGGCCACCCTGCCCCCAACCCCGCACCTCTTGTGCCCGCCCTTTTATATCCCAACGCCACTTCCTGCAGGACCCTTTCCTCCTGCACCCCTCATTCCAGGGGCTCCCGCGTCCCAGCCCTGGGCCCACGCACCCCTGTGGGCGTCACACCCATCTGCTGGATGCGTGGGGCACAAACCCAGCGCAGGGTAATCTCACTGCACCTATACACCCCAGACCCGGAACGGGGGGTAAATCAGGCCCGGTGCCTGTGCCTGGAGCGCCCAGGTGGGGAAACGGAAGCGGAAAGTTATAAATGGTGACCACACACAAAAGAGGAGGTTCGGATGTCCGTTCATCAGGTATCCGTCAGATTACACCTGCCGCCTCTCCAGGCCTGCTTGCTGTCTGCGCATGACGTCACAGCTAATGCGACGGCACCCTGCCCCAGTCATTCCTCCAACTCGGGCCCACACAGTCTGTCCTGGGGGCATCCTACTTAATGACCTGGCCCCGGGGGATGACACACTTTATTTTGTGGCTGGAGGGTCACAGGCACAAACACGCAGGTGCAGCAAAGCCCCCCACCCCGTTACAGCTTTCACACTGCATCACGTGTGATCCCCCAGCGCCCCAGGAGAGAGGCAGGACGGGACAGGGACCATCATCCATCCCACGCTGGACAACGGATGCACAACGTGTAGGTGACCTTCCTATGATTACACAAGAACCGTGGGGGAGCCAGGACTCCATGGGCACATCCGTGCTCTGTTCCTGCAAAGCACACACATCTCATGTGAAAACATTCACTGCAGCCCTGCTCACCGCTCCCTCACTTGGGCGAGGAGTGCCTGGCCACCTCCATCCACCAGGGACAACCCAGGCCCACCCGAAGCTCTGGCCAGGTAGTGTGGCTCCACAGAGTGACCCCTGCCTGCCTGCCCTCCTCTCCCAGCCCCGGGGACGGGAGAACCTGGAGGAGCCCAGCCCAGGCCCACAGCATCCCCTCCCTAAGGGCCCAACGACCGGTGACAGAGCCCGAGTCTCGGGAGCGTGCACAGGGCCCGTCCTCGTGAGATCTGGGTCTAGACAAGGCTCTGCCAACCCAGCGGCTGGGTGATGCTGGCCAACTTGCTTCCCCTCTCTGGGCCTCAGTCTCTGCCTCCAATAAAGACACACATCCACAGCACCCCGCTTCTTCCTCCCTCACAGAGCAGTGGTGGGAGGTGAAAGCAAGACCCAACAGAGTCTTTCTATCCAAACCCTACCTTGGCCTTGGGCCTAGCTAAACGCCATGTCACATTACGGCCATCATTACCATCGGCAGCCACATGACTGCCCAGTGCTGTGCTGTTCGTATCCTTTTAATGTCCTGCAGCAACCCTAGAGCACAATGGTATCCCTCCCGTTGGACAGATGCAGACCTGGATGCTCAGAAAGGCTGAGTAACTTGCCCAAGGTCACACAGCCAAAAGAGTCAGGGGCCAGCTTCAAAGCAAAGTCTACTAGAAGGAGCAAACAGGCACCCAGTCCCTGACAGTGTCCCCCAAGCAGCTCCCGGCACGCTCACTGCCCAGCGACTGGCGCACAGATATTTGCAGAAGGGCTCTCCTTCTTTGCTTCCCCCAGAGGGTGAGAGGCTTCAGGACAGGGGCCAGGCTTCCTGTCTGGGGTCACGGTGAGGCCCAAGGAAGGCTTCCTGGAGGCAGTGTGGCTCCTGAAAACCAGAAGGGACCTCGAGGTATGCAGACATCATTTTTGGAGCCAAAAACAGGGCAGAGGGCCCACGAAAGGGTCCCATGCTGCCAAGATCACAGGCCTTCTGGGATGGTGGGGGTAGAGACAGCACAGCAAAATGCCAGGGACCACCTGCCCCCCACACAGACCTCAGACTCGGGGTTGCCTGGTCTGCCCCTGGCCCCCACCACCCATCCACAGCAGCAGACACAGAGCCCCCCCCCCCAAAAAAAAAAAACGGGAGCAAGGAGTCACTGGCTTCCTGGCCCAGAAGGAACCCCTTCTGAAGCCTGGGATGAGAAAGTCACTCCACTTCCAAAGCCGTGTCCCCGCAGGGATGCAAGTCAGAGGGGAGGGGGGCTCCCCGGCCTTACTCCTGGCATCCTCAGACCCGCGTCCAGGGCACCCGCTGGCCTTCCAAGGCCTGCAGCCTGAGAACGCTCCTCGGGAGGCTGACACAGCTCTGAACTGGCTCCCTGAGGAGGGTGGCAGGAACCTGGACGTGAGCCAGCTCCAGCCCGGTGCCTGCCCTCCCCGCCCATACCCACCCAGGGGACTGCAGACCTCCCAAGCCTCCAGGGTGGACACGGCCCCCATGCCAGTGGCTCCACATCAACGCCAGGATAAACCCAGGGCCTGCATCACTGAGACTGGGTCCACCCGTCTGCCCGAAGAGGGTCGCCACCCAAGATATCCCACTGGCTCTCGGTCAGGGTCTCCTGGGGTCTCTCCTCGAGGAGGTGCTTCCAGGCTGTCAGCCCCACACTGCAGACCACGCCTGCTGGGATTCACCTGCACACATAATGGGGCTTCAGGGTGACCCGATGTCATGGGTTTCCAGGACAGAAGCCAGTGCCATGCTCTCGTGCCTCTCCCCAGGGGCCACCAGCCACTCCCACGCTTTACCACAATCGACCACGTCGCACCTCCAGCCTGCGAGCACAAGGTGCAGCCACCCTGTGCCGTCGTGGACCCTCTTCTCTCCTCGTTTAGGGTGTCTTAGAGGCCCTGACCACTCCCACTTCCTTACACTGACACCCCCCCCCCACCCCCCGCCTCGCCTTCCACCTGGGTCTGCTCCAAAACCTCCCGCCGTTTCGCCAGACCAGCCAGACAAGGGAGGCTCCGGGGCACCTGCGGGGGGGGGGGGGGGGGTTGCAAGGAGCCCTGGCCCAAGAGTCTCGAGATGAGGTCTGGGATCTTGAGTCTTACCACTCTGGAATCAGCCAAGTGCCTTCCCAGCCCTGGCCTCAGTTTCCCCATCTGAAAAGGAAAGGAGGTCAACATATTCTGACGTCCCTTCCAGCTCTAACTGTTCATGGACCAAAAGCACACGGCGTACCCCATCCAGGAAGGTCAGGAACAGCAGACGCAGAAGGGGGTGCCCGAGGAAGGTGACAGGAGGGGGTGCCAGGGCAGCCCTCAGCCCCAGCCCTAGGCATAAGTCACATGAGTCATCCTGAAAGACTCAAACTCAACGGTTACATGCATAAGGAGGCCTGCCACCAACTAAAACAAATGGAATGGCTAACCCTACATGGGGTTAATCCGGAAAGGCCAGTCCCCGGTTCAGGATGGGTTCCGGAAACTGAAGGGTAACACACACGGTGAAAGTCACGCTTTCCTGCGCACTGTGCTAGGAGTTTTTACAAATGCATACTGCTGTTTCCTCCACCACCATCAAGGCACAGGGCAGTCCTATCAGCACCCCAAGTCAACCCGCCCCCACGCAACTCCGGATCTGCTCCGTCCCTATAGTCGCGCCTCTTCCAACCTGTCACAGAAATGCCACGGGACACGACTTCCCGAGTCTGCCACCTTTCGCCCAGGCCGACGCTTCTGCGATTCACCCCTGCTGTCCGGATCAAGAGTTTGGTCGTTCTCAGCACTGACCAGTCTTCCTCGGTATGAACCTACCCGGGTTTGCTTATCCACGCACCGGTTGGACACCCAGATGGTTTCCAGTGTGGGGCAATTATGAATACAGCCACTTGAGATATTTCTCTTCTTCAGGTTCTTATGTAAACCCAAGTTTTCATTTCCCTTGGGCAAATACTGAGGAATAGGATTACCAGGTCATACGGCAAGCCCGTGTTCAACTGTATAAAAAGATGCCCCAAATCCACAGAGATACCATTAGTGGTTGCCAGGGAGTGGGGGGTGGGGGGGAATGGGAAGAGACTGCTAATAGATGTGGGGTTTCTTTTGGGGGGGTGATAAAAATTCTTCTGGAATTAGATAGTGGTAACAGTTGCACAACCTTGTGACTATACTAAAAACCACTGGGTAGAATACTTTGAAATGGTGAATTTTATGATGCAATTATATGTCATAAAAATGATAAATAAATAACTGCCAAACTGTTTTCCAAAAATGGCCATGCGGCTTTATACTCCCACCAGCCACATGTGTCTGAGCTCTAGCCCCAGCGAGTTGTAAAGGCAAGACGTCCCCTGGCTTGTTCTGGGTTGCGGGGCACAGAGGGGCACAGGACCTGAGGCAGGACCTAGTGAGCCCTGGGCTACAGGCCTCCTGGGTTGAGTAGATAGGAGGTCTCTGGATAGAGAGTCACAAAAGTCTGGCAGGTGACTGACAAAGTGGGGTCCCCTAAGGCCCCAGACGCCAGTGGTAACTCTGGTCTGTAGAACAGCCACGCACCCATGATCAAAGTCCCCACCCTACCTACTGGGGGGCTCCCATCCCCATTCGTGCTCCTGGAGAAATGAAGATGTCCACACCAGTCTGGGCCACGAGGGGCAAAGCCTGCCCAAAGCATTCCCAACCCCCTTCCTCCCCAACAGGCATGCCTCTTTCTTCCCAGTTCCCTTACAGCAAGGGGGCATCAGAGGCCCAAAGTCCCATCTGTGCAAAACTAAAGCTCCTGAGGAGAGCGTGTATGAAGGCAAACCTTTGAGAGTAGAAGCATTCTGCCCTAACTCCTTGTCTCCATCTGGACCATGGGTGTGAGGACTGGAGGGAATGCAGCCATTCTGTGACCACGATGCATAAGCGTGAAGACAAAATCCAACAAGCTAAATCAAAATCACACAAAATCACAGCTCGGTTAGTTAAGCGTCCGACTCTGGCTCAGGTCACGATCTTGTTGGTCAAGGGGCTCGCGGCTGTCAGCGTGGAGGCCACATCGGATCCTCTGTCTCCCTTTCTCTCTCTGCCCCTCCTTCCCAATAAACAAAAACGTTAGAAAAAAAAATTCACATGAGATAGCCCTTCACCCTCACTAGGATGGCTATGATCAAAAAGACAATACCAAGTGTTGGCAAGGATGCGGAAAAACTGGAACCCTCACACATTGCCGGTGGGAACATAAGATGTTGCAGCCGTCACGCAGTTCCCCAGGATGCGAAACACAGAACTGCCACTATGACCCAGCAATTCCATTCCCAGGTGTTTAGCCAACAGAACAGACAGCACACTGCACACAAAAATCTGTGCACAAGTGCTCACAACAGCCAAAAAGTGGAAATGACCCAAGCATCCATCAACCAATGAATGGATAGGCAAAAGGCGGCCTGTCCACACAGCGGAATATTATTTGGCCGTTAAAAGTGACAGGTTGTGACACCTGCCCCAACTTGGATAAACCTCGGAAACGCGATGCTGAGCTTAGGAAGCCAGACACAGAGGCCACATGTTATAGGGTTCCACTGACATGAAACGTCCAGAATAGGCACATGCAGGGACAGAAAGCGAACCAGTGGTCGCCAGGGGTGGGGGGCGGAGGGAGCAGAGGGCTGACGATGTAACGGGTTGGGATTTCTTTTTGAGGGGATGAAATGCTCAGAAATTTGACCGCACAGCTCTGTGAATGTATGAAATCATACTTCAGCGTATGCTTCAAAGAAAATATATTTTTTTAATGTTTCTTTATTTTTGAGAGACAGAGCGTGAGCAAGGAAGGGGCAGAGAGAGAGGGAGACACAGAATCGGAAGCAGGCTCGAGGCCCTGAGCTGTCAGCACAGAGCCCGATGCGGGGCTCGAACCCACGAACTGTGAGATCATGACCTGAGCCGAAGTCGGACGCCCAACCGACGGAGCCACCCAGGCGCCCCTAAAGAAAGTAATTTTTAAAAGAACTTAATCTAACAAGCTAAGGAGGAAAGAACCGAGCCCCTGAAGGCATCACTGAGCCCGCATCCCAGCCTCTGACCGCCTACCCACGGCTTTTTTTCTCGGGAGGAATAAAAGCCCTTGTCGAAGCCATTAAAGTTCAGTCTTTCTATTACCTGGAGTCAAACGCACTCCTAACCGACAGACTCGTCCCCCGTGGCCACCTGCCGGGCCTACAGGGGCTCTGTACCCTGAGCAGCCCTGGGGCCAGGCTGGTGGTCGGGATTCGGCTAAATGCCAAGTCATCCAACACAGTCCCCACCGGCGGCCCCCCAGAATGCCACACATACGTGTGTGAGCGCACACACGCACAAGCGTGTGTGTCTAAATAGCCCAGGGGATTAACTGTTCTGACGCACCACACTTGTGCTCTCTCCATACACACACCAGCTGCCCTTCACAGAGGGGAAACCCCCCCAAACCAGTCTACACCCGGCCCAGGGAGACACAGGGCCCCACCACCACCCCCCTCCAGATGCCCCTGAGAGTCACAGCCAGGCCAGAAACGGGAAGCACGGGGGGGTGAGCCGGTGAGAATCAGTATCCGAAGGCAGAGAAGGCCCTTGACCTTCCAAGGCCCCACCCCTAGTGGCCCGACACCTCGCTTGCTTCTAAGTCACTTAACAAGTTTACACTGGACACTCGCTCTGGGCCAGGCAGGGTGCCGGGGGCGGGGATGTGGAGGGATGAGGCGCCAAGGCCTGGACCCGTCGGAAGGTGACAGGCCAGGTCAAGGGCAGCTGGAACCCTCAGGGGCTGTCGGAACACAGAGGAGGGGCACCTAACGCAGGCTCGGAAGGGGGCACAGGGAAGGCTTCCAGAGACACGTGGCATCCAAGCTGAGCCCTGCAAGTAAGAATCGGCCCAGTGAAACGGACAGGGAGCATTAAATACGTTCCACGGAGAAGCAACACCACACAGGGAAGCAAGACAGAAGCACGGTATGTTCTAGAAACCGAGGGAAGCTCACTGTGCTGGCACGGAAACAGGTGGGGCCTGGCCATGCCTAGTCGGGGAGGGAGGCGATCAGATGAAGGTCTTTGCCCGGACCCAGCACCTCACCGCTTCTGCAGCAAAATGCTCACTTGGCCACATGCATCGTCATTCCTGTCTCTGGACCCTTAGGTTGTCACCCCCTTCCTCGAAATGTCCACCCCAGACTACTCCTGGGTCTCCACCCCACCCATCCTCCAGGGGCCAGTGAGAAGTCACCTCCTGCGGGCTGCCCTCAGGCATATCCCATTGGGAAAAGACGGCTCTCCCCAAACCAACCACAGGGCCACTGCCCCTGGGTAGCCCCAGCCCCAGGGGACTAACCAGCCCTACCCTTGGGGTTTTCCCAGCTTGCAGAAACAGAAACTGAGGCATGGCACACCCCATGCTCCATGAGCAGAGGCGGTAAGAGCAAAGCAGGAAATGATGGCATCCGGTTCCTCTCTGGGCACGACTGGGGCTCCCAGTCCCCACCCGAACGAACGCGCTTGTCCTCCCAAGAACACTGCAGTGTAGGAACAAGCAGCCTCAGCGGTTCAGATGAGGCTCAGAGAGGTAAAGGCACTTGCCTGACGCCACACAGCAGGTCAGTGGTGAGAACTGGGACTTGCACCACGCCTGCCTGGCTTCAAAGGCCCTGCTGTTTCCATGGCACCCTGCTGGGAAGTAGGGAAGCCCCGTGGCAGGTAAAGGAGCTCCAAGGAGGGGCACCGGCCTCTGACCAGGGCAAGGAAGAGCATCTCTCCCTTGGACAATGGAACAGGACCACAGGGACGATGTGGTAGCCTTCCCCGCCCAGAGGGCTGCACCCCCAGCTGGAAGGCAGGGTGAGCCCGGGGAAGAGGGGCAACCACCCCCCTTCCCAAAGGCCCTACCTCTCCCAACCTGGGCCTCTCGGCTGAAAGCCGGCACACCTGAAAAACCAGCTCCTGGATAAACATGAGAGAGACACCAGACTGGCCCAGTCCTAAGGCCCCCCTGGAGCCCGCCAGGACCACCTTGGAGCTGGGTGGGTGGGCAGGCAGGGGTCCTGCCTGCTCCAGGGAGCCACCCAGGAGCACCCTAGGGCCCTTCTGTATGGGCCTAGCCTGCACAGTCCTTCCTGACTTCCCACCAGGTACAGCTCCAGGGTCAGACTGAGGGGTGCAGGCTTTCCGACTGGGCCGGGGGAGGAGGAGGGGGGAGGGAGGAGGGAGGAGGGGGGGGCCGGGGGCAGCTGGGCTCATCAGGAAAAGCAAACGACTTGTTTACAAAAAAACAAAGTTAAAACCCCTCAAATCTCTTGAGGCACCCAGGCAGGCCGTGTCAGCCCCCAAGGAGCTCCCTTTCCTCAGGAGCCCGCACACCCCGGGAGGCCGGCAAAGCTCCCATTGGGCCCCCTGCACTCAGACACCACAGTTCCCGACGCCCACCCACAACCCGCCCAGGTACTGCCGCCTCCTTTCTCAGACGGGCAAACTGAGGCCCAGCGACTGTGCAGTGTTCCAAAGCACACGCAGCGGGCAGGCAGAGCGGGAATCAGCCTGACCAGAAGCTTCCGTGACCAATCGAAACCTCAGGACTGCCCGCACGAACGTTTAGAACAGCCGCTGTCCACGAAGGGCCAACTTCTGGCAGACGATTTTATTTAGAATACCCCAACAGGTACCGTGGATACAAGTGGCCCTACTCTGGCTCAAAAGGGGCCAGGGAACCAGAGGCCTGCACATCCCCACCTCCTCCCCACTCCCAGCGGCCCCCATGCCCTCTAGGGCTCTGCGGAGGCCCCCCGGCTGGTGTAACCGCAGCTAAGTCCCTCACTGGCCCTCCCATTTACAGACGACCAATCCGAAGCACAGAGATGAAAAGTCACTTGCCTGAGGTCACACAGCCCCCCCCCCCAAGGGACCCTAAATCATGCTCCTGACTGCAACGCCAGCCTATTCCTGGCAGCAATGTCCTGCCCTACCCTCCTCTCCCCGCACCCCCCGCCCCCTGCGGAGGACAAGCCCTGGCCTTGTTTCAGGAAAACACAGAAGTTCAACCCCAGGCTCCAAAGCTGCAGGAGTGGAGACCTGGGAGGCACTGCCAGGGACCCCCAGACTCCGGGGGAGCAGGGCACACGGAGATGGGTGAGACACCACAGGGCGCACAAAGCCCCCCGCCCTCCAGGCTCTCACCCGCCCCCCAGCTGTCCCAGCCCCGGGAGCATCACTGTCCCAGGAGCCCACCTGCACAGCAGAGGGCAGCCGCAGGAGGGTGTAATTTCATCGGGGGCTCGCTGGCTGTGTGAGTCACCAGAAACGGAGGATGAAATTCTAGGCTCTGCGGACAGAGGTGTGCACCTTTCTTGGCTCAGGACCGGCTCTCAATGGGGGTGGGGATGGGGGTTCAGGCAGTGCCCCTGTGAAAACGAGCACAGGCACCCCTCTTCTTCTCTGGGTGGTCCCGAGCAGGGCTCTGCAAACCCCGAGTGCTGGACCGCCACCAGCACAGGGTGGGTGGGGCCATGTGGCACATCCATACCGTGGCATGGCCCTCAGCAACCAAAAGGAAGCAGATTCCAATACGCCTGGGTCTAAGAAGCCAGACTCAGGCTGCATACTGTGTGACTGCATTTATGTGCCGTTCTGGAAAATGCAAAACTACAGAGACAGAAAACACACAGTGGTAGAAAGAAAGAGAGAAAGAGAAAGAGAGAGAGAGAGAGAGAGAGAGAGAGAGAGAGAAAGAGAAAGAGAGAGAGAAAGAGAGAGAGAGAGAAAGAGAGAAAGAGAGAAAGAGAGAAAGAAAGAAAGAAAGAAAGAAAGAAAGAAAGAAAGAAAGAAAGAAAGAAAGAAAAGAAAACGAAAAAAGAAAACACAGTGGTTGCCAGGAGCTGGGGGAAGGTAAGGGGCTGGCTGCAAATGAGCTTGAGGAAACTTTAAGGGGTGGTGGAACGTTCCATGCCTTTGCAGAGGCCGGGCTGCATGAAGCAGCACATTGTACACACAGTGGTCAAACCCCTTAGAAAGCACACTTAAGACTTGAGCATTTCGGGGGATTCCCTCATCCTTCACCAAAATACACACCCACCCATGCAGTGAGGCTTTCCTACGTGCGGGCCTGGGGCTGGATGCCAGGACCTGAGAATCTGCAGACCTGGGGCATCTGCAAGTTTCTCACTGCCTGGTGGAGTGACAGATAGACAGATGGACAGATATAGACTCCCCTATATGGTGGTTCTGCCAGAAGTCAGAAAATACACCTTGAGACCCCCCCGCCCCCGCCCCCGATCAGCAAACAGGCCTGGCCCCGTCCAAGCCTCCAGGACAGAAGCAGCCTGAGGGCCTCCTCCAGCTACGGGCTCAGCCCCCCATCCCCAACTATACAGACTTGCTGTGCACCTGCAGGCTACCCAACACCCAAGGCCCTTGGGCCAGGACCACTCACCTCTGGCTTCCCACATGGTCTCCACTCCAGGCCTGCACTGGGGTGACCCACATATCCACGCTCTGGAGGCTCCCCCCGTCCATCCACAGTATCTGAGGCTCAGGCAGGAGAGGGCGTATCATCGCCATGCTACATATGAGCACACAACCCAGACTTGGGGGCAAGGGACATGGTACACAGGACCCTGCCTCTTATTTCTTGGCTATAGCCACGGGGGCATCCCTCAAGGGACTGCCCCTCACCGCCTGTGACCCAACCCGGCAAAGATGCTCCCTTACCAGGGGCGCCTGAGGCAGGATCTCTAAGTCTTGAAGTGGGGGGAACCATCAGAGAAACGGCCTCCCAGAGCTCAGGCCTCGCTCTGTAAACCTTGATGGCAAATCCTAACTTGGGTGTCCGATACAGTGTCCCCAGCAGCTTCCCTTCCCCTCTACCCCCCCCGCCTCCCAACCACAGTGGCACAGAAGTCTCCGAAAATCAGGGCTTCCCAGAGCCCCCCACACCACCCAAGCTTAACAGGAGATCCGGACCCTGGGACCACAGACTAGAGAAAGCCGGACCGAGGCAACAGGAGTCAGCGCTGCCTGATTTAAACTCCCCCAGCCCATCCCCTGGAGCTTTGGGTTGAGCCCTGACCCCAACTCCAGGCCTCAACCACTCCCTGAGCCTCTCTCCCCAGTCCCCGACAGTCCCCCTGCCCAGAGGTCACAGCTGCAAGGTTGCCAGATAAAATACGAGACCCCCGGTTCAGCTCCAGCTGAACAAAGTCACATCCTCAATCCCGCATTATCTGTGGCTTATCCGAAATCCAAATTTAACTGGGCATCCCTATTTTTATTAGCCAGATCTGGCAACCAGAAGCAGGTGGTCCTGAAGGAGGGAGACAGGTGGGCACACAAATAGCTCTGGGTTGGCCAGGCCCAGCTCCGGACCAAGAGGAAGAGTGTCGGGAACAAGGGCTCTGCCTGAGACACACCGACCAGCCATCCCCAGCCCGGGTGGGGACAAAGTACAGCCCCCACCCAGCCCATTCAGCAAACTTAAGTCCCCACAAAGTGAACAAGGGCTCAGCCCCTTGCACCAACCCCCCATTCCCCGGGGCTCTGAGTCCCTTACGGTCATCAGCCACAACCCACAGCACTGAGTCTGAAATGACAGAATAGCTACCCCAGCGAGCACGAGGGTCTCAGGGTCCCAGCCAGACACGCCTGCAAATGAGGGGCCTAGGAACCAAGTGGGGGAGCTGGCTCCCCTTGGGCCCCGCCTGGACACCCCAACATCTGCACACATGTCTGCACTGTCTCCCTGCCACCGAAGGCGGGAGGGGGGGGGAGGGGGCACACATCTCATTGCTTCTTCTAACCAATTCCATTTCTTCTCCAGTTCTCCCACATAAAACAATCCTTCCAATGCTCCACCTCTGCTTATGAATTAATTCCTGCTGGGAATTCCCTTGCGGCTGCCCTAAGGGTCCACGTCTCCCGGGCCCCACAGCCTCCCGGAAGGTTCCGAGCCCCCGGCCCCGAGTCCTGCTCTGCTCCCCAGTGTTTGTGAATTCACCCTGAAAGTCGCGTTCCCGGGTGCCCCTTGAGGCCTCCGCAGGCCCCTGGAGCTGGGCACACATTCCCGCTTGTCCCAGGGAACCTGGCTGTGAGGCACTGAAGAGTCGCCCACAGACAGCCAAGAACCAGAGGTCTAAGAAGCAGGACAGAGGATATTCAGGAGTCTCACCATGGTGGGGGATCCTCCCCACAGGTAGGGATTCAGGGATAACAGGCTTAGCAATATGGGCCAAGGCTCTGAAGCCAGACTTCATCCATTCATTCCCTCAAGCAGCCATTCAACAAGTATTTGGGTGCCAGCCCTGGGCACCAGGGAATCAAAAGCAAGCCCCGGTCCCTGCCCTGCCCTTAGGGCACCTGGAGAGACAGATGTGGAGCCTCTGAGATCAACGTTGGGACAGAGGAAGGACAGGACGCCACGGGGGACACAGAGGTAGCACCGAGGCCAGCCCTGGGATTCCAGCCCGAGGACCGTCAGTGTAGTCTTCACGGAGAGGAAACAGGCAAATCCTACCACCCGTATCCCCGACTCTAGGCAGGGCCACCAAAGGAAGTCTCCCACCCTCTCAGAGGAAGGATGCGAAGAACCTTCCAGGGAAGATGAACAGCTCATGCAAAGGGCATTCAGGAAAACTGAGGGACTCAATGAACCGGTCGAGGTGGCAGTGGATGGACGGATGAGTGACGGAACCCAGAACAGGGATGGACCAGGCGATGCGGTCTGTGGCTCCAAGGTCACATTTTTAGGAGACGAACGCCCCATGGCGTCACCCTGAGATCCTCACCTGGGGTTTCTGACCATCCCCGACTGCTGCCAGACTGTGCAGGCGCTGGCTGCTGGGGACAGGCTGTGAGAACATCTGCCTCCAAGACCCCCATCATTATGTCTGCCTTTCCGACTATCTCCAAGCATCGAACACTAACAACCGCCACTGTGCCGGAAGGCGAGCCTGGCTCTGGGAGAGATTGCCTTCCAAGAACAGATAAAAAGTATTTGTGATGAGCACACTGCACATAAACGACCCTTCCTCTAGCACCTGGTGAACAGTCCTCTTAAGTAGGTTAAACGTGTCCCGACAACGCTGTCGTTAAGACCCAGGGTTGCCACCCTCGGCCCCAGGTCTCCCACATTTTATTTATTTCGTTTTTAAACTTTATTTATTTTGAGAGTGAGAAAGTGAATTTGCAGGGGAAGGGCAGAGAGAGAGGGACAGAGAGAGAATCCCAAGCAAGCTCCGTGCTGTCAGCTCAGAGCCCCATGTGGGGCTCGAACTCACGAACCATGAGATCATGCCCTGAGCCAAAATCAAGAGTCTGACGCTGAATGGACTGAGCCACCCAGGTGCCCCTCCCACATTTTAAATGTACCAGCAGAGTTCCAACCTTTGCCTGTTTCCTCTGCTGGGGTCCTCTGGGACCCTCTGAGTCACAGCCTCAACTTTCTAGGTCACTCTCCTAGCGGGCTGCAGAATGGGGTGTGGTCTTAAGCCTCTCAAATCCCAAAAGCAGGTGGGGGGTTCTGACATCCCCTCACCTTGGAGCCAAGTCTGTCCCTTGGTCCAGCGTCCCTGTTCGGAAGAGGTCAGAATCTACCTCAAACCCTCCTGGGCTCCCGCAATGGGTGGCTTGGGATGGGCACCTGACCACCCATCTTGGCCACCCCTGCGCTCAGACCACCCCACCAGCAGCCACCAGCCTCCCAGCCACTGCTGCCTCCTGCTCCGAATAAATAATCAATGCCAGTGCCCTTTCCCTTTGGGAATGACACTGCTGAAATAAATGGCTGCTTGGAAGGCACCTCCCAAGCCCTGAGGACCCGGGCAGTGCCGAGGAGCAAGCAGTCCCAGCCCGGAGGCCACCAGAGGAGGTCAGAGCAGCTCCTGGCCGCCTCTTCCTTCCACTGTGAGCAGCAAGGGAAGGCCCCTGCCAGCGCCCACTCCTCGGTCCACGCCTGCCCCTCACCCAGCTGCTAGCCCCAGGGCAGTCCCACGCCCCCCACCACCAGGACCCCACTCCATCCAAGGACAGCGCTGCCCCCACTTGCCTGGCAAGGAGACCCCTGCGTGCGGAGTTCTTCCCTCACTTCCGCGGTGATGGGGGACACAGGGGTCTCCCCCCACCCAGGTCTGGTCCACGGAGGTTAGGTCACATGGCCAGATGTCCAGGAGGGCAGAACTCTCAGCTGCAACATCCCCCTCTGCCCTGGGCCCAGGCCAGGACATCATCCCTGTCCCTGGCCACACGCCGGGGCCGGAGCCCAGGAGAGGCACCGAGCCCATCATTTCGAAGGACTCAGGATGGGGGGGGGGGGGGGGTGGGCATCAAGCACCCCGTGACGCTCCACAGGCCTCCCTGCCCGTGTGCGGGAACTCAGAGACCACCTACATGCGGGGCACCCCCAACTTGCTCCTCTGAATGCCTTGTGGCCCCCACCGCCATCCTCTGAGACTCTTCCCCGCCCTCCTCCACAGGTTCAGCTGCCGCCACTCAGGCCAGCCCCCTCCCCGGGGTACCCCAACAGGAACCACTGTGCGGGGCAGTCCTCGCTGTGTCGGACTCAGCTTGCGAGTGGGGGGCACCGGCCGGGAGATGGCCCAGCCCGAGGAAGGCAGAGGTGGGGGGCGGGGGGGGGGGGCGGGGACCGGCGGCCTTCCCAGCCCCCTCTGCTCCCACACTGGCGCCCGCCGCCGCGGGCAGCACGACTGACCTCATTCGCCAACTGCAGCAGCCTGCGGGCGCCCGCCGCCCGCCCGGGACGCCCCCCACCTCCGGAAGGACCGGGGGGTTGACAGTTCCCGGCTCCCACCCCCCTCCCGGCAGGTGAGGGCGGCCGGCCCTCCCCGCCGCCACCAACCCCCCCCCCCCCCCGGCCCGAATTATAATCCCAGTCACGTGCCTCCCAAGGCACCCGAAAGCCGGACCCAGATTCTGGAACACCTTGAGGGGGAGGGGCGGGGGCCACGGGGGTGGGAGGAGAAGGGGAGAAGGGCCTCGGCGCCCGCCCCCCGCAAAAGTTTCTCCTACCTTGGAGGATCCCCAAGCGCTCCTGCCAGCGGCGCCCCGGCCCCGGCCCGCGGCCAGGACTCAGCCTCCTGCCGCTGCCTCCTTAATTAATCCGGGAGAATGGGGGAAGGCGCGGCGGAGGGAGGCGCGGCGCGGCGCGGCGCGGCGGGGGGGCGGGGGGCGCGGGGCGCGGGGCGCCGGCCGGGGAGGGGCCGCGGCGGGGGCTCTCGGGCCGGCCGGGGGGCTGGCGCTCGGCGGCCCCCACCCCCGGCGCGGGCTGCGGCGGAGGGCGGGGCGCGGCGCGGGGAGCGGAGCCGAGAGCGGGAGCGCAGGGAGGCTCTTTGTTCTGTAATCCCAGTAAGATTGCCAGCCATTCGCCCCGGCCCTAATCCCAGCCCCGCGCAACACCACCCTCCATTGGCTGCCATTTACATACGGGATTAGCCCGCCCGGCCCGCCCCGCGCCCCGGCCTGGGCACCGCGGGGGGAGCGCCGCGCCCCCGCCCCGCCCCCGGCGCCCCGAGCGCGCGCCGCCCCAGCGCCCGCCGCCAGGGGGGCCCGCGGGAGGGGCGCCCGCGGCCTCGGCGCCCCCTGGCTGCCCGGCGACGCCCCTCCGCCTCCCCAGCGCCCCGTCAGGGGCGGATTACGAAGCCGGGGCGCGGGGTTCCCGGGGCGCAGGGTCAAGGTCACTCAGCGGGCGCGGGGAGACACCCTGGAGCAGGGCCCGGCGCCCTGCGCGGCGGAGGCGGCGGCGGCGGCTGGAGAACCGAAGTCGTCGGCTGACTGGTCACTCCCACCTTGCCCAGGTTGGCTTCCGGTGGCCGGTCCAGGTACCTCTTTCAGCCTTTGTCCCGGGGATGTGAAGGAAGGCAGTGGCCTGCCCAAGGTCGCAGCAGATCCAGCTGGAGGCTCCAAGGCCCATCTTGCCTGGGCAGCCCTCCTTCTGATCCCCGACTCAGGCGTTTGCCACCCCCTTCCCCTACCATACCAGCCGTCCTACGGAATCAGGGAGCACACCTCTCATCCTGTCCAAAGCTGCGCATCTTCATTCAGTAGAGGGAGTGGTGCCCCGAGCCCTGTGCTGGGCCCTTGCTATGCTGGGCACTCCTGGGAGGGACACGAGCCAGGCAGGCCCCAACCCCAGGGAACCCCTGGCCTAGATGGAGAGAGCCAGATGGAGATTGAGAACCTTCGAGGTCCCAGCAAAGCCCACGGAGTCTTCCCCCAACCTCCTTGGGGCCCTGCTGGGCGCGCAGCGGGCACTTGGTAAAGGATAAACTTGGCTGGGCAGGTCTAGCCCACGAGCCCATCAGACAGAGCTTCTCCTGGGCAGGCCAGGTCCACAGTGCCCAGCCCAAGGCCAAGCCCAGAGGGGCCCCTGGTGCCCAGAATGCCTTGCCCACGGTGTTGGTCAGAGGAGTGGAAGTGAGGAATGAGGCCACAGAAGCCCCCTTCGTCACACACTGCCTTTGCCCTCTCGGGGGTACCTCCCTATCCCCCTCATCACCAGAAGGCCTGGGGGACATCCTGACACCCTGTTGTTGTACTGGCCTCGTTTTACAATGAGGGGAGGTGACCCGCTTAGGGACGTACAGCATGTGCATGGCGCGGCTGGGACTGTCTCCATAGCCCCGGTTGAGCCCACTGGCCTACGGTCCATCCATCCAACTGCAATGGTGGTAAGGCGTGGCCTCAGTGGGTCCAGCTGGGGCAAGCTGGTCAGGAGGGGCTGGCTGGTTTCTGGGAGAATGCTTTCCAGACCCCCAAGTCCTGGGGCAGAGTGCTGGAAGCCTGTGTGCCCCAGGGCCTGGAGGAGCTGAGAGGCCTGGTGGGAAGGGAGTACCGGTGTGTGCTCACTACTGCCCTCTGCAGGCAGAATCCAGAGCAGCAATAATGCGAGTGGGGTGTTGCTGACGGATGCCCTCTTCCAACCTCTGGGCTGTTCTTCCCCGTCCAGAACAGCCAGTCTGCCCCCAACCTTGCCCAGGCAGACTGGGGGCAGCGCGCCACAGCAGAAGGCCTTGGCCCGGCACGTCTAGCCCCTGCCCCGCTACGTGTGACTAGGGTATGACCCCTGGCTTCACATTCATTAACTGTATGTCCTAGGCCAAGGCGATTGCCCTCTCTGGGCCTCAGCTTCCTGATCTGTAATATGGAGCCAAGGTACTCCTTTCTCTGTGTGATGATTGGGAGGGCTGAATGACATGTGCCACAGGGGAGATGCTTAGTGCAGTGCCTGCTGGGTAGTAGGTACTCGGCAGGGAGTAGTTCTCAATTTTTTAATTTGTTGGCTTCTTCTAGGGGCAAAGCCCCACTCAGAGTCTTGCTGGACCGGGTCTTCCTGCAGAGGTGAGGATTCTAAGGACAAGGTCAGGGGCATTCCATTTTTGTCAAGTTCGGTTCCTTCCCCGGAGAAGGGCAGCAGGAGTTCCCTCGGCCGGGAGGGGAGTTTGGTTGAGAAGTCCTTGCTGGTGGCTGCTCCCCGCCTATAGGAGCCTCCACTGGCCTCACCCTCCCTCAGGCCTGGCTGCATCCCTGTCCTACACAGACGTGGAAACCGAGGCTGCTCTCACTGCCTTCCCCTTCATAACCTGGAAGTCACAGGACTCCTTCCATCACAAAGCCTCTTCCGTGCCCTCGTTCATCCCACCTTCCTGACAACCCTTCCGGCAGGTGGACCTGACAATCCCCATTTCACAGATGGGAACGTAAGATGCCAGGGCATCTGCGGAAGTGTGTACCTGTGCGTCCTGTCAGTTCAGGGACTCCCTGGCAGGAGCTGATCTCTCTCTCCTGGCCCAGTGCCTGTATCCCAGGGTCTCGGACCAGTAGACTGGCCAGAACTGCCCCCAGGGACTCAGTTCCCTGCTTCCCCGGGGTGTGGGCCCAGTCCTGGCTCCCTGACCTCCTGTGCGCATCATTTCCTTTCCCACGATCTTGGCCACGTCTCTTGGGTCCTTGCTCCTTGGAGGTAAGACTCCAGGGAGTCATAGAAGAGATAGAAGGACAGCCTCCTTACCTTGGGGCAAGCCTATGGGGAGGAGCCTAGGATATGCTACCCTAGACGTGACCACAGGGGCCAAAGGTGAGGACAGTGAAATCAGCACCTTCCATCTCACCGAGGGGGGAAGGGCTGACACAGCAGCCCAGCGGTGCAGGTCGGGGATGGACCTCAGGGCTCCCGATCCCCAACCCGCCACTCCGTTTTGCCATCTCTGTGGGTTTCCTTGGATTTTCAGGAAATGATTTTAGCTGATAATTAGTATTCATCCTTTAAAAATAAGACTCAAACGGTTTCTGGAACCAGCTACGCCTCTTTCTCTTCAGGGCGTACCTCCTGTTCCATCGTGGAAATCAAAGGGAAAATGAGATTCGGTGTATGGAATGTGCAGGACCCATAGAACCCGTAGCCCAGATGATAAATGTTATCCCTACCGGCCAGGGTGCTCAGGTGATATAGGGGCTGCATGGCACCAAAGGGTAGCTGATGGGCTTGCTTGGGGACCTCCAAATCCTTGCCCCGCCTCCCAAGGCAGGCCATCCCCCAGGTCACCAGCAGCAACTCTTTTCATTCCCAAATCTTTCTTTCCGTGTCTCATCCAGGCCACCAAGGACAGAGAGCATTTCCTTCTCTGGGGTATTTGATCAGTCGAGTCACCTCTCAGAGTCCTCCAAGGCTTCCGGACCCCAACAAAATAGAGCCCATGTTCTGGGATTTCAGGCACCCAAGCTGGCAAGCTGGGGTAGGAAGCCAGGAGGTCTTCCGCGAGGACACCGGCAGATCTGCGCCTCAGCCTCCCAGGCCCCAGGGTTTGGCCCTGGTAAGTAGTCTGGGGCAGTGCTGGCCAACAGAAATAGAATGCGAGCCACAAATGCACACCGCAGAGGAAATTTTAAATTTCCTCGTAGTTAGCAAAAATGAGAAAGGAACAGGTGAGATTAATTTTAACGATATATTTTATGTAACCTGACATATCCAAATTGTATCCGTTTGAGCACGTAATAATATTTTTAAAGACTGAGATGTTTTCCGTCCTTTCCCTCATACGAAGTCTTCGATACCCAATGTCTATTGTAACACAACACATCTCAGTTTGGACAAGACAGGCTTTCATATGTGGCTAGCGGCTAAGGGGTCACCTGGAAGCATCTTCGGTCTCAGCTCGCTGCTGATTTGGAAGATCCTGGGCCTCAGGTTCCTCGCCTCGTGTGCCTGTGAAAGGTGAAGGTCCGGGCCCTTCCAGGAGGTGTGTTGGCTCAGACACTGGCCAGGTGGGAGAGAGGCCCGGGGACTTTGCACTGCAGAACAGGGTCCCTGGCTCTTGTGATACACGGTCAAGTTTAGGGAGCGCCGTTCAAGCTCTGGCGTCTCTGATTTAACCACACTCAGCCACGCAGTACTGGCTCACTGCCATGTCCCTTGTGCCACGGGGCACTCGGTGCTGGCTCTCTGTCACAGGCCTGGCATCTGCCTGGATCAGACTGGCCCTGAGATGGGAGGGCCTAGGTTGTATACCAATGCACCCTGTCTGTACTGGATATCGCACAGACCCAGACCCTGAATCTGGGGGCTCTGGGCCGGCAGCTGTGGTGTGTGCAGCAATGAGCCAGAGGGGGGGGGCATCCATCTCAGTCTGAGGCCATGCCCCTGACCCCATGGGGAATAGGGAACCAAGCAGATGGCCCCCTCTGGCCCCCGTGCCAAAGGCCCACTGGGCCAGGGCCTCGGGGCTCGCTAAAATGTTTCTCTCCTACCTCGGGATTTTCTGGGAACCCAGGGTCCTCACCCCCAGGAGAAGGGTCCCTCCTGGGCGCCCCCCCCCAGCCTTCCAAAACCCTCTTCCCCCAAAAGAGGGGTCTGTCCAGGCCTTGGAGTCAGATTTTAGCTTTTGCGTCGTGGAAGGAAAGCTGGCCTTTGCACAGTGTCCTGAACCCAGTGCCCTGCCTGTCCCCCACGGGGCCAGCCCCTCTTCCGGTAGGTCTCAGCCTTCCTGACCTCACCGGCCAGGCTGCCCGCCTAAGTGCCCTCAGGCACTCTTGAGTCCTCGGCCCGGTTGATTTTATGCTGGGTGATGCTTATTCGCTCCCCGTTGGATTCACCCATTCAACCGAAAGCTCAGGTAAGGGAGGAGGTGGGACGGACACTGTCACGCACCCAGGCCAGTGAGTGTACAAACATCTGCGAAATGAATGAATGGATCGACACGGGCCTCCTCTGTCTACTGTCAGGTGCCTCGTTGATCTCTGTTTTCTCCCTGCATGTTTCTCTCCCATCTGTTTGTTGCTGTCTTTGTAGGTCGCTCTCTTCAACACTACCCCTCGCTCTCTGCACCCCCCCTACCTCACGCCTCCTCTCTCTGCCTCCTCCTCCGACTCTCCACTGGAATCTGTCAAGAACAGAGAGAGGCATGTAATTGAGTTGGGGCCGTCTCCATGGCTGCAGCCGCGAGTCACTGAAAGATCAATTCGGAAAGACTGTCTCTGTAATAATTGCGGCTTAATAGTTTCTCCGCGGCAGAGTGGGGCTTGGTGTGAGGCCGTCAGGACAACCTCGGGACCCTGGCAGGAAAAGGCCACCTGGAGCCCCCGCCCCCCGCCCCCCCCCCTGCAGCCACCGTATCCCTGGGCCAGGCTCTGGAGGGGACTTGGCCTCAGCCAGAAACAGGAGGGGACTGGGAGCAGGGGAGACAGGCCGGTCTCACCCCGCCCACACACACAGCTGTCCCTGCCCCCTGCTCTTACCCACTGTGCCCCGCTCCTGTTTATAATTTATGCTTATGATCGGAATTATCAGCAATAATGATAACATGATTATAATTGCCAAGCTTCCTGGCTCAATTGCAGCTCTGTTGGTAAATATTATGATAGAGAGTAGCGTGAGGTCACTGCCTCCCAGGGCTTGAGGGATGGCGTGGGGGATGGTAGCACCCCGAGGGGTTGCATGGTCCCTCCCTCGCCCCCAGCCAAGCCCCCACCCCCCCAACCCCCGCCCTCTCCAGAGAACTTGCGGCTGCTCGAGCATTGGCTCATCCATTTTAACACCCAACAGTCGTCCCTGCTTAAATCTAACTTAAGTCGCTCCTGCTTTTAGGCTCAGCAGGAAGCATTTAGAAGCCTGTGGGGTGTGCGGGACCGCATCTGTCACCCCACCAACAGAGGGCACTCCAAGGCTGTGTTGTGACTTCTGCCTGGAAGGCGAGGTGGCCCAAGGATGGTCCTTCCACACCCAAGTTGGTGTGACTGGCGATTCAGTCCCACAGGAACTCAGAGGCGGCCGAGGGGTCCTGGCGGGGGGCTAAGGGGCAGGACAGGGCCACTGTCCCAGGCACAGTTCCCTGGGGAACAGGGGACATCTCCTGCATCCAGGGGCCTTCCTTCAGGAGAAGCGCGTCTGGAGGCCCAGGGTAGAAACATGCACTCCAGACTGCCTTGGACATAAAAACAGCCCCTTTGAGGAGCACCTGGGTGGCTCAGTTGTTTAAACGTCTGACTCTTGATTTAGGCTCAGGTCGTGATCTCACGGTTCACTTCATGAGATCCGGTCTCGCGTCAGGCTCTGTGCTGACAGCACGGAACCTGCTTGGGATTCTCTCTCTCCCTCTCTCTCTCTCTGCCCCTTCTTCGCTCACGTGCTCGCTCTCTCTCTCTCTCTCTGTCTCAATTAAAAAAAAAAAATAGCCCCTTTGAGAGAGCCCAAGACAACCCGAGGCCTGGGGCGAGAGGTGCCTAGGGCAGCTACCCAACAGCCCTACTCAGAGCTGAGCCAACTCGGTCCATGGAACCAGGCCTTCCCTCGGCCTGCGCCCTCCAGCCGCCGGGGACTGCCTCATTCTCTGCTCTGTTCGACTGCTGACGTGCTCAAGTACATGTTCAGGAGAGGCTGGTGACACTGAGAACCAGATGAAGTCCACGAGCAAGAACAGCAGTGCCCAAGGGGAAGGCCGAGGTGGCAAGGACGGGACAGCCTCCGTGGGCCCCTCTGTGGAGGCGGGGAGAGGCTCAGGACCCCCATTTATGGCTGGGGGCTCTGAGGCTCAGAGCATCTCCCCAAAATCACTGAGCAGCAAGTGGCAGGGCGAGCTCTGCCCCAGGCCCGCGTGTGGCAACTTCAGGGACAGGACAGAGCTCGCCTGGCCCCCAGCCCCTGACTTGCTGCATTATTCATAAGCCCGACATTCCCGCAGGGGTAAACATTCAGGAGGAGCGTTTCAAATCCACTTTCCTGCTCTGAAAATAAATAAATGAGCAGAGAATGCCCGCGCGCTTGGAGGCGGTGGGCCCAATGCGGCACAGCCCTGGGAAAGCTCACAGATGGCCTATTTCTGTCCCCTCACCCGGGGCCCCTGAATGGCGGGCCCGAGACCCACGAGGTTGGCCAGCTGAGTGTGGGCCAGATTTCAGCCCCGGTCTGTCCTCTCGGGACAAACCACCTAATCGCTGAGGCCTCGCCTGCCAGGGCCCCCGAGGCTGAGCCCCGGACCCCTTGAAGTCTCAGAAGGGGCGGTGTCCCTCAGGCGACAGATGGGGGCCTGTTTGCTCCCATTGGAGACTCTTTGTCTTTGTGTCTGTGCTGTGCAACTACAGACAAGTCCCTTCCCCTCTCTGGGCTTCAGTTTCCTCATTTTTAAATGAGAGGAGTTCTCTAACATTCTAACGAATTCCCCCCAGTTTAATCCTAAGTGGTGTCCATCTGAGCCAGAACCAAAGAGAACCAAGCGATAAAGAGAATGAGGTTGTCCAGCGGAGTGGTGAAGAGTGCCAATTCTAGGGGCGCCTGGGTGGCTCAGTAGCTTAAGCATCCGACCTCGGCTAGGGTCATGATCTCACAGTTCAGAGTTTGAGCCCTGCGTCGGAATCTGTGCTGACAGCTCAGAGCCTGGAGCCTGCTTTGGATTCTGGGTCTCTCTCTCCCTGCACCTCCCCTACTCGTGCTCTGTCTCTCTGTCTCTCAGAAAAATAAAACATTAAAAAAAAATTTTAATGCTAATTTTAGCCCTGCCCCTTGCTAGCTGTGTGTCTTTGGGCAAATAACCTCACCTCTCTGTGCATCAGCGACCTCACTGATCAAACGGGGGCAAGGAGCGTGCCCACCCCGAGGGGGTGCTGTGGGAATGAAATGAGTTCTGCAGGCCAAATGGTCAGAACTGTTCCTGGCACGTATAAGGCCCCGTGGCATTGGCTGTGAGTGCCCCCGCTACCTGGCCTCAGCACCCCCAGCCCTCTGCAGCCTGAGGGACCCTGGCGGGGAGGAAAGCCAGACACACTGACATGTAGACCGCCTGCTCCAGGCTTCTGAGGTCGGGCAGCACGCGGGCAGGCAAGCCGGGGCCACACTCAGCTCACCAGGGCTCAGTCCCAGGGCACCTCCTCGGTCCTCTGCATCTGCCTGGACCAGAGCCCCTTTCTAATTTGCTCAGAGGCCACCAGCGCCCTGCCCGCCGGGACTGCCTTAGAGGTGCCCTTTGACATTTGCGGACATTTGTAGGTCTCCTGCCCCAGCTCCTAGAGCGACATCCGGCTCTGAGAAACCCTCTGCCCGGGCCCACCCGCTAGACCTGGAGCTTCGTGTCGTTGCTGACGGCCAAGACCACCTCGCGCCAAGCTCTTGGTCCTTTCCGGCCAGCTGTCGCGTCGAGGCCAGGGCTCTGCTCCGCGTTCTTCTCGGCTCTGTGTCCTGCCCCTAGAATACTCCCTGCCTAAGTAGGATCAGTAGCTGGGTGTTCACTGAATGAGGGGTGGTGGGCCTGGATCTGGAGTGCTGGGGCTCCCCCCCCCCCCCCCCCCCCCCCCCCCCGCCGAGGTCCTGAAGGCTTCATGGAGCCGCTGCTCAGGGGGACACATGTGCCAGGGCCAGCCGGGCACTTGGAACCCCAAGGTTCCGAGACCAACGGCCACTGGGTGTCCTGAAAACCTCCTTGTCTGCCCCCCAACATTCTTTCTTTATTTTTTTTTTTTTTTTTTTTTTTTTTTTTTTTATTTTTGGGACAGAGAGAGACAGAGCATGAACGGGGGAGGGGCAGAGAGAGAGGGAGACACAGAATCGGAAACAGGCTCCAGGCTCCGAGCCATCAGCCCAGAGCCCGACGCGGGGCTCGAACTCACGGACCGCGAGATCGTGACCTGGCTGAAGTCGGACGCTTAACCGACTGCGCCACCCAGGCGCCCCATTATTTTTTTGTTTTTAATGTTTATTTATTTTTCAGACAGAGTGCACGCAGGGGAGGGGCAGAGAGAGCGGGAGACACGGAATCTGAAACAGGCTCCAGGCTCTGAGCTGTCAGCACAGAGCCCGACACGGGGATGGAACCCACGAACTGCGAGATCAGGACCTGAGCCGAAGTCAGATGCTCAACCGACTGAGCCCCCCAGGCACCCCCATACCTTAATTTCAAAGTACTTCATTGCTTAAGAACTGCTAAGCCTCACCTGTGCTCTCAGTGACCACTGATCACAGATCATCGTAACAAATATCGTAATAACGAAAAAGTTTGAAATCTTGTGAGAATTGGGGCGTCTGGGCGGTTCAATCGGTTAAGCGCCTGATTCTTGATCTCAGCTCGGGTCTTGCTTTCAGGATCATGAGTTCAAGCCCTACCTTGGGCTCCACGCTGGGTGTGGAAATAAACAAATAGGAAAAGAAATATTGTGAGAATTACCAAAACGTGACCCAGAGACACGAGGGGAGCGCATGCTGTTGGAGAAAGGGCACGAATAGACTTGCTCCGTGCAGGGTTTCCACAAACCATCCGTGTGTAAAAAACACAGCATCGGGGGCGCCTGGGTGGCTCAGTCGGTTGAGCGTCCGACTTCGGCTCAGGTCACGATCTCGCGGTCCGTGAGTTCGAGCCCCGCGTCAGGCTCTGGGCTGATGGCTCGGAGCCTGGAGCCTGTTTCCGATTCTGTGTCTCCCTCTCTCTCTGCCCCTCCCCCGTTCATGCTCTGTCTCTCTCTGTCCCAAAAATAAATAAAAAACGTTGAAAAAAAAATTAAAAAAAAAACAAAACAAAAAAACACAGCATCTACGAAGCACAATCGAACACAGGAGGTCTGTATTTCGTTCTTTCTCCGGCAATGGAAACACTGTCCCAAACTTACTCAACTCTGTCTGTTTCACTTCTTGATACACATGCATTCGACCAACGGCCTCTCCCTTTGGCCGATGATGTGCAGAGGAGCCTTGGACACTTTGTGAGACAGTCATCCCCTTCTTTCTACGTCCGGAGCAAGTTGGAACAGAAAGGGGGCCTCTCGAGGCTGTCTGTCCGCAGCCCTTTGACATGATACGTGTACTTTTTACTTCGAGTCTCACCGAATTCTTGCTCATCGTGGAGTTCCGTGCCCGTGGGTCGTTCCCAATGATGAGGACCACACCCCACGCGAATATGGTGGCATAGGACACGGGCACACCGTTCTAAGTACCCCCTCTGTCCCATTCATGCTCATTGTCCTATTGGACTTCACCAAAACACACATCCAGGGGCGCCCGGGTGGCTCAGACGGTTAAGCGTCCGACTTTGGCTCAGGTCATGATCTCATAGTTCGTGGGTTTGAGCCCCGCATTGGGCTCCGTACTGACAGCTCAGAGGCTGGAGCCTGCTTCAGGTTCTGTGTCTCCCTCTCTCTCTCTGCCCCTCCCTGCTCACACTCTGTCTCTCCCTCTCAAAAGTAAACAAACATTAAAAAAAAAATTTAAAACCCCATGCACTCAAAGATAAAATTCTTAAGGATTTTAAGGCCGCAGCGACAGAGCGTTTAACCAAGCGCAGAGCCCTTCTGAGCTCAGTGTCCTGGGTGGCCCAAGAAGCAGGCTGTGCCAAGGAGAGCACAGTTGGCCACACACTTGTTTGCACAACGTTGGTGCCCACCTGTAGGACTGCCATCACCGGGGGCCCCCACCCCAAGGCCGGTCAAAACCATCGCCGGGGGCCCCCACCCCAAGGCCGGTCAAAACCATTGCCACCAGCGGGCCTCCCTGAGTACTGGGCCCAAACTTCTGCTTCGGCTGGTTTACGTTCCCACCCACTCCCCCACCATCTCCATCTCCCCGCCCCCCCCGGCCCTCCATCCCACCCAGAAACCAGAGACCTGCCTCCCCACACCTGCAGCTGCACACGAGCTGTGCAACCTCAGGTAGGCCCCTCCCGTCTCTGAGTACCAGTTTCTCTGGGTGACGGCCGCAGGGCTGTGGGCTTGCCATCGGCCAGGTCAGGGGAGCGGCTGTCCTTCTATCCTGTCCACCTGTCCACACGCGGAGACGTTTTCGGGAACTCTCAGAGTTCACGGTGCACACAGCCCGGCCCCCTTCTTGGGGTGAGGGAGTAATCATCCCAAAGTGCGATGGTTTCTTACCCGCTTGGAGTTTCCGCTGACACAGCCGTATTTTCAGCACCGGCATTGTGCTTGTATTTAGGTCAGACCTATTTTAACTCCGTTGGGACCGGAGCTGAGCTGAGCTGGCCTTCCGGGGCTGACACAGACAAGTGCTAGGGCTGGTTGGTTCAGCCCAGCGGGGCTGTTGAAGGCCCCGGAGGCGGCAGAGGGAAGAGGAGGGAGGTGTGGAGGGAGGCAGGAAGGGGCAGACAGCCTTGGCCCCCAAACCCTGGCCCGTCTGAAGCCCCCTCGCCCTCGCTCTTCCTGGGAGACCTTCGACACCCACTTAGCTGGTGAGAAGGGAAGGGCACCCTGGACGGAGCCTCGGAGGACTTGGTCTATGTTCACCAATGTGCGGATATGACTTTGGCGAGTGATGTCCTCTCCTGCCTCAGTTTCCCCACCTGCGTGATGATGGGCTGCTTTAGTGAGGCTGACCAACACGTCCGGGTTCTTGCTTCCCTGAGGTTAAGAGGAACCCTGACTGGTGTCCTGGTGCAGCCACCTGCTAGCTGTGTGACCCTCTCAAGTCACAAAACCTCTCTGTGCCTGCATGTCCCAGCTGCAAAATGGGGATAAAAATAGGACCGATTTCATGAGGCCGTTGGGATTAAGATGACAGAAGGGGGGCGCCTGGGTGGCTCAGTCGGTTGAGCATCCGACTTCGGCTCAGGTTATGATCTCGCGGTCCGTGAGTTCGAGCCCCGCGTCGGGCTCTGTGCTGACAGCTCGGAGCCTGGAGCCTGCCTCCGATTCGGTGTCTCCCTCTGTCTCTGCCCCTCCCCTGCTCACGCTCTGTCTCTCTCTGTCTCTCAATAATAAATAAACGTTAAGAAAAAAAAAATTAAAAAAAAAAGATGACAGAAGTTACGTGCGAGTGGTCGGGTGGTCATGTGGCTTCTGTCCTGTCCGTGGTAACCGCTCTGCAGGAGGTAACTGGTGGTGGTGCTGTCTGCATCCACGACCGGTCGTCCAGCCAGGGTGCCCCTCACCTCCCACCCCGCCTCAGCCCAGGCCCCGAGCCACGGAGACCCGGTGCTCATTGACATTCCTACCACCGGGATCCTTCCCGGCCTGAGCAAACCTAGCCCACGTCTATCGCCAGATCTGGTAATTAATACCCTTGACGGTTTTTATTGGAACGAAGCAGGGCCTACACATGACTTGCTTTTTAATTAATAACCAGCCTCCCTCCTCACTCTGCTCCCCTCCCCTTGCTGTCCTTGAGGACAGCCTGCGGTGGGGGGCCCAGAGTCACCCAGGCCAGTTCAGCCAGCTTTGGAGGGAGGGGTGAATGGCAGAGCCCAAGGAGGCAGTCCTGTGGCCATTCCCTTGCATACACCCCAGATATTCTCTGCGCAGGGTGCAAGAGTGGGCTCCAGGCAGGGCCGGGCCCAGGGGATGCCCCACACGTGGCCCCCGACCTTGGGGAGCTTGTAGCCCGGGGGTGGCCAGACCCGCAGGCACATCGACCCCGACAGCAGGTGCTATGGGAGAAGCATCTGAAGAACAGAGCCCAAAACAACCAGCTTGGCCCAGAGGCCCCAGGAAGGTGCCTTTGAGCTGGAGCTGGAATGATGACGTAGCTCTCCTGGTGGAAAAGAGGAGACACCAGCTGTTCTGGGCGGCAGGAGTGGTCTGTGCAAAGGCTCAGAGCCAGGGTGAGGCCGGGGTGATGAAATGGATGATCCCTCGGCAGGAGCCCTTGGGAGCACCTGGGGACCTGGGGCGGGGGGGGGGGGGGGGGGGGGAGGAGAGGGAGCAGGCACAACAGGCCTTGAGCGCAGGAATGAGGCTTTAACCTGGGGGCAATGGGCAGCCTCAGCAGGTTATATACAGAGGAGTGACATGGTCACATCTGATCTATAGAACCATCGTCTGGGTGTCCAGTGCGTGGAAGAGACTAGTGGGGAACAAGACCATAGGGGAGGCCCCGGGATGTTGGCGGAGGGCCCAGGCTGAGGCTCCGAGGCCCCTTCACCACACCAGGGGCCCAGGAGCTTGGACCTTCTCAGCCGTGGCGCCTGGCGGCCTCTCTCCCACCCCAGGCTTACCTCCTTGCTCCTGCTATTTTTAATGTAGCCACCTTGTTGAGATTCAAATGAGCATCTCCAATCTGGGCTCCTTTGCATAATTTCCCTCAATTAACATTTCCAAGGTGCCAAAAAGAAGACAGCACACACACCCACAAGTGGGGACCCCCTCACTCTGGAGGGACCCAGACTTCCTGGCAGAGAAGACAGTCCCCTTGTCCTAAGAGCTGAGCCTCAGGCAGGGACTTGAGGCTAAATGCAGTTGGGCGGGCTCTCGGCCTCCCTGGGCCTCAGTTTCCCCATCTGTGAAGTGAGGGCCTGGGTGCTGTGATCCTTATGGCGATTTGCCCACTCTTCGCTCAGAAACCACACGGATAGTCTCCTTTCCTTCTGGCAAACTTGTGAGGGTAATGAGGAGGATGAACCCATTTAACAGATGAGGAGACAGAGACTGGAGAAAAGGAGGAATTTGCCTGCAGTCACTCAGGGCTTTGGTGGTACGATTAGGCCCAGTGCTTTCATCTCATGGAGTGGGGACCCCTGTGGGCTCCCAGGATATTTGGGGAGACCAGACCCTCGTGGGAGAACCCTGTAAGAAAGAGCGAGGCAGCCGAGCCGGACCACATGATCCCTGAGGGCCGAGCCAGCCGGGAAAACTTTCCTTTTGTTCTCCAGGTCTCAGCCCCAGCTTGCCTCCTCCGAGAAGTCTTCCCAGATCTCTGGCTTCCCTGAGCTCCTTCATCCCCCGCTGCCCACATTGCCCAATGTCACCCATCGTCCTCTTCTACCAGGATGCACTGGTCTCCCCTCTGGACCATGGCTTCACCAGGGCAGCGCTGGGGTCCCCTTCTTTCCCGGCCTTCTTGCCTCCTAGTCCCACGTGTGGTCTCGTGCAGGCCCAGGCAAACGGGACCAGCCGTCCTCCAACACCTGCATTTCCAGCACATGGCAGGATACTCCACACACACTGGATGTGTGGCTGAGCGACAGTCCCGAAGGGCAGGGACCACTCTGTCTCCTCTCTTTGGCCCACACCTCCTACCCCAGGATTTCCTTGTGTGGGGAACACTGTCAGTGTTCCTTCCATAAGGCGCTCGGGGGGTTCAGTCAGTTTGCTTCTCACCTGCAAAAGGAAAACCCACGGGTATTTTACAGAACATCGGCTACGTGCCGGGTGCAGTGACAGACCCTGGGACCCGCAGAGCAGATCTCACCACCCGTGTCTTCTCGGAGCCCAGCGCTAGTTGGGGAGACAGGCACACCTAGGAATAAATACCAGGTCATTAGAAAACGAGAGAGGAGAACAGAGATGGAGGGAGGAAGATGGAGAAGAGAGAGACACCAGTGTCTGAGCTGGACATAAATGGTGGGAGAGGACCTGGAACAGGAGGGAAGGAACAACTCCAACACAACCCTGGCGACAGAAGACAGTGCAGGAAACGTCGGGAAGGAGTTGTCCGGCTGGACCCAAGTGAGGGAAAGAAGGCTGGAAAGGGAAGCGCAAACCTCTCAGAAAGGGCCCTGAAGTTTCGGGGGTGGCTCGATCATAATGTTGGAGGGGACGTGGCACTGCTTGTGGAGGGGACATGCCCTTGACTCACCTGGAGTCACCTGCCGACAGCTTCCTGGGACTCTGCCTGAGGGTGATGTCTGGCTCCAGGTGAGTTCCTGAATTCCCCAGGGGGGAGGGGGAGACCCTTGACCCCTGAGGGGCGGGAGCTGGTGACTGAACGACCCCCGCCCCTGGCTGCCCCCTCCATAGGACGATCCTGAGGCACGTGGTGCCCAGCTTTCAGAGGGTCCCTAGCAAGACTCAGCCCCCAAACTCAGCTGCTCACTGATGCATTCTTCACTGGCTTCCCAGGGTCCTCACAGACACCCCAGGGTCCCCTCCTGACCACTTGCACCCAAATCGTTGGGGAATCCAAGTGAAGACGGTCAAAATTCCTAGGTCCCTGAGACCGACTCCGTCAGGAAGGAGAAGAGGCATCGTGGAAGAGGTGGGAGAAGTCGCCCAAGGTGGAGCTGCGGAAGCCATGGGGAAGAGCGGGTGTCTCTCGCTATAAAGGTTGAGACGCTCCAGGGGCGCCTGGGTGGCTCAGTCGGTAAAAGCGGCCGACTTCAGCTCAGGTCATGATCTCGCAGTCCGTGAGTTCGAGACCCACGTCAGGCTCTGTGCTGACAGCTCGGAGCCTGGAGCCTGTTTCAGATTCTGTGTCTCCCTCTCTCTGACCCTCCCCCATTCATGCTCTGTCTCTCTGTCTCAAAAATAAATAAACGTTAAAAAAATAAAAATAAAAATAAAAAAAGGCTGAGACACTCCAGACGTAAGGATCTATGGAGACACTTTCAGGTACTTACTTAGTTGTCCAAACTGCATTTCAGAGAGGATTGAAACCCACTTTTATACACACATATAGCACTCGTGGCAGTTGGGATTACCCTGTGCCTTATGAAGTGACACTGTCCCATTGCAGGGGCTTGGTCCATTCAGCCTCCTGTTGTGTACTCTGGGGCTCACTGTTGCCGTGGCTGGTTTGTCTGGAACCCTCTGCCCAGACCAAAGCCATCCTCTGGTCTCTGTTGGGCGCCTGAGAGTAAATTTCATGTACTAGGTTTTTATCTTTTTTTTTTTTCTTATTGATTTGTAGGAGTTCTTTATATATGATAGACCTCAACTCTTTGTCAATTATGCACTCTGCAAATCTTTTCCTAAACTGAGATGCGTCTTTCATTTTTGTTTTCAATATTTATGTATTACAATAATTTACATCTTTTATGTATTCGGAGTTTTAGATTTTAAGTTAGTCACATTTGTCAATATTTTCCTTTAACATTGATGCCTTTTGTATCTTGTTTCGGAAAAACTTTCTATGGCCAATTCTGTTGGTGGCCTCCAATATCCAATCTAGTTTTCTTCCTTTATAATGGAATTTCAGTTTTTTAGCTAGACGTAACTGAAAGATTACATTTCCTAGTCTCCTTTTCAGCTGGCCATTAGACTGACCTCTGGCCAGTGAAATGTGAATGAAACTGCTCTGCGGGACTTACACGACATTTCTCTTCCTCACCTTTCTCATTCTGCCATCCAGAAGGCAAATGTGAGTGGGGTGCCTAGCTGGCTCAGTTGGTAGAACATGAGACTGTATCTCTGGGTCTTGAGTTCAAGTCCCACATTGAGTGTGGAGCCTACTTAATTAAAAAACAAATTTTTTTTTTTTTTTTAATTTCGGAAGGCAAATGTAATGGCTGGAGCTCCCACAGTCATCTTGGATATTGAGGTAATCTCAATATGGAAACAACATGCTGAGGATAGAAGGGCATTGTTATTTATTTATTTATTTTAACATTCATTTATTTATGTTGAGAGAGAACACAAGTCAGGGGCAGAGAAAAAAGGAGAGAAGCCCAAGCAGGCTCTGTGCTGTGAGTGCAGAGCCAGACGCAGGGCTCAAACCTGTGTGGGGCACTTGGGTGGCTCAGTCGGTTAAGTATCCAACTTTGGCTCAGGTCACGATCTCACAGTTCATGGGTTCGAGCCCCACGCCGGTCTCTGGTCTCTGTGCTGACAGCTCAGAGCCTGGAGCCTGCTTCGGATTCTGTGTCTCCCTCTCTCTCTGCCCCTCCCCACTCACACTCTGTCTCTCTCTCTCTCTCAAAAATAAGCATTAAAAAAAAAATAATAATAAATCAAACCCACAAAGCATGACATCATGACCTAAGCTGAAACCAAGAGTCGATGCTTAACCGACTGAGCTACCCATGGGCCCTGGGTATACAGTTAGAAGCTAAAGTCTTGATATCACTGTATCAGTCACAACAGCATTTCTGGTTTTATCTTGTTTTGTTTAGTTGCTTACCTCTAGGGTGATGATACCCGAAGTGATCATAAAGAAAAGAGTTTACTGAAGCCCCTATTGCCTTGGGTTTTTCCAATCGAATACACTTCCCTATCCTACACTTTGTGTTAAAAGTTTACAAGTTCACTTTTCGCACATAGTTCTTTAATTCATCTGGAGTCAGTTTCTGCTTCTGTGGGAGGTGGCAATCTAATTTTATTCTTTTCCATATGGACAGCTAATTGTCCCCGCATCAGTTATTAAATAGTCCGAAACAAGACATCAGGTGTGTTGGAAGAAATTTAGTGCAAGTTCCTCCAGACCTTTATAGATAACACTGTAACGTTAATGTGGCGACGTACATTTTAAAAACATGTAGGTAAACGGAAAGATATACCACGCTCTTGCATAGGAAGATAATTCCCTCCTGAATTAATCTAGAAAGTCAAAGCCTTCCGAATCAAATCCTGATGTGGGTTTTCCAAGGTGTACATGCAAGGATGAAGTAAAACAAAAAAAAAAAAGTTGGGAAATGAGGGGGAATCAGGGCAGGAGAATAAAACCAGACCAGAGGGCTCATGAGTTTGTCAGACGCGGGCCACACGTTTCCCTTCGAAATCTTTGGCAACCAATACACGGGGAAACACGATCCGTTTTTATCTAAAGGATTAAAAAAAAAAAAAAAAGCACATCGTTACCAGGTAAACATGATTGTTCCTGGGAGCAGTAGGAAGGCAGGGGCGGGTGGGGCAGGGGGGTGGGTACAGCTAAGGGCACAGGGGTTTTTTGGGGGGATAATAAAATGTTCCAAAATGTAGTTAAGGGTGGTGTCACGATTCTGAATCTCCGAAAAGCCATCGAACTGCGCTCTTTAAGGGGGTGAGTTGTGCAGCATGTGAATTACAGCTCGAGAAAGCTTTTTAAAAAAAAATAAAGGAGGAGCAAAGAGGAACACTCAGTAAGTCATTGTAGATGTGTGGGTGGGAGCCTTGTGGCTCCTGACAAGCCCCCTGGGATAAATTGGCCCTAAATCACGCATCAGGAACTGAGCTGGGGGGGGGGGGGGGGGGCAGATTTGCGGAAATGAGTTCTTACCTAAAAGTCTGTAAAAGCCTGGAGCATTTCCAAGAGTTGTGGCCCAGGATGGTGGGTTCTCATGGAGATAATTAATGGGCTGGCCAGATCTGGTCCAGGCCCTGGGAAAGCCATATCCTCTGCCTGTAGGAGAATACTTGCATTTTTGCTTAAAAAAAAATTTTTTTTTTATTTATTAAAAAAATGTTTTTAATGTTTATTTTTGAGAGAGAGAGACAGATGCAAGTGGGTTAGGGGCAGAGAGAGAGGGAGACGCAGAAACCGAAGGAGGCTCCAGGCTCTGAGCTGTCAGCACAGAGCCCCGACGCGGGGCTCGAACTCACGAGCCGCAAGATCGTGACCTGAGCCGAAGTCAGACGCTCAACCGACTGAGCCACCCAAGCGCCCCTAAAATTTTTTTTTTAATTGAGGTGTTGCAGGGAAGTATATAAATCATACGTGCACAGCATATTGGGTTTCATAAACAGCAATTCCATGGGACCAGCACCCAGGCGGGGAAATAGAAGATGCCAGACCCCCAGAAGTCTCCTTATACCTCCTGCTGGTCATCACCTTGGAGGAAAACTACTCTGACTTCCAATAGCATCAATCCTGGGGCCTGTTTTATTCTTCTACACAAGGAGCCCCACGGGATGTACTGTTTCCTCTGGCATCTTTCATTTCAACGGATCTACAGTACTTTAAAAAAAAAAAAACAAAAAAAAACAACACTATTACTGGGGCACCTGGGCGGCTCATTCAGTGAAGCGTCTGACTCTTGACTTCGGCTCAGGTCGTGATCTCCAAGTTCGTGGGTTCAAACCCCACGCCGGGCTCTGCGCTGACAGCACGGAACCTGCTTGGGATTCTGTCTCCCTCTCTCTCTGTCCCTCCCCCGCTGACTCTCTATCTCTGTCTTTCAGAAATAAATAAATAAATAAACAATTTAAAAAAACCAAAACTTTATTTTCTCTCCTTTATAGCTGAGGGTGAGGGGTGGGGAAGGAGGTGAGACGTGCCTGAAGGACGGATATTCTGCGGGATCCTGGTGTTGGTCCCATGACCCTGGTTCAGTCACATGATCCCAGTGGTGGTCATGGTGGAAAGTGCTGGGTCGGGGTATCTAACTGGACAGCCTGAGTCATGAGCCCGCAGGTGAAGCAGCGTAGGTGACCCCAAAGATGATCCCTGTTTGGGACACACGCTACAGGTGACCCGTGCTCCCTGACCCTCAGCCCGTCAGGCCTGTCCTTACAAGCTATCTCTGCAGGTTGCTATGTGAATAGTGCCCCCTGGAGTCGTGCAGCATGGTGGCCCAGGTGTCACAGTGCCTTCTGGAGGACAGGTCTGGACCGTCCAGGAAATCAGCGTCCAGGCAGCCTGGCATGAAGCTGGCCCGGGGGCCCGGTGCAGACCCTTCCCTAGCCTTCCTCGTGCCAGCTGTGAGGACTCCAGCATCATGTCCAGCTGCTGTCCCACCAGAGGGACAGGGCGTCTTGCCCGGCATTTCCTCCAGGTCGGTGGCATGCTAAGGGGCAGAATCAGCCCTGATCCCGAAGGCATGGGTGTAGAGACCACAGATTCAAAGACTCGCAGGTCCTTCGACGAAGCCCGACTAGCATGAGGTTCCAGGCAGCCACGCACGTGCTTTGGAAAATCAAGGGCGCCCTTTGCACAGAGGGGCTAGTGAGCCCCTCGAGTCTCCTGGAATGAGGGTTTCAGGAAAAGCAGTTGTGAAAGGCCGGGAGGTCCCCGGGGCAGCCTGAGGGGCCAGGCAGAGATAGCCAGGGGGACCCGAACCTCCTGGAGGGCACTGTCGGCACCTGGGGAGAAGCGGGGGGGGGGGGGGGGAGCCTGGACCCGCCATCCCTCCCGCCACTCACCAGCCCTGTGACCTCGAGCAAATGCTCACCCTTCTTGGGTCTCATTTGCTCAGCTGTGAAACGGGATTGATGATTATACTAGAACCCTGCTTGCACCCGGGTTGTAAGAACCGAATGCCTGGACAATTAAAGACAAGGAATCACAGAGAAGAGTGGGGATTTTACACGGAGGAAATCGGGTGGCTCAGTCGGTTAAGCGTCCGACTCTTTTTTTTTTTTAATGTTTTCATTTATTTAAAAAAAAAATTTTTTTTTTTAACGTTTATTTTTGAGACAGAGAGACAGAGCATGAACGGGGGAGGGTCAGAGAGAGGGAGACACAGAATCCGAAGCAGGCTCCAGGCTCTGAGCTGTCAGCACGGAGCCCGACGCGGGGCTCGAACTCATGAACCGCGAGATCATGACCTGAGCTGAAGTCGGCCGCCCAACCGACTGAGCCACCCAGGCGCCCTGTTTTCATTTATTTTTGAGACAGAGAGACAGAGCATGAGCAGGGGAGGGGCAGAGAGAGAGAGGGAGACACAGAATCCGAAGCAGGCTCCAGGCTCTGAGCTGTCAGCACAGAGCCTGACACGGGGCTCGAACTCACGGACTGTGAGATCATGACCTAAGCTGAAGTCAGACACTTAACCCACTGAGCCACCCAGGTGCCCCTAAGCTTCCGACTCTTGATTTCCACTCAGGTCATGATCCCAGAGTCACGGATCGAAAGTTGAGTCGGATTCCGCGCTAAGCGTGGAGCCTGCTTGAGATTCTGTCTCTCTGCCCCTCTCCCCACTCGCTCACTCGCCCCCTCTCTCTCTCTCAAAAAATTAAACATGAAAATAGATAAATAAACTGAAAAAATCTAAAGCCACCATCAAAGTGAAAATCCACAAATACAAACTTAAAGGTTTAAAACCAGGAAGTCGGGCTGAAAAGTCACCCTGAGCAACAGAGAGAAGTTAAGAGGTTTAAAATAATGGTAAAATAAAGTGACAAAATGAATGTGATTTAAGGTAGAAGATCAAAGCCTGAAGTCTGAGATTAAAAGATTAAACCCGTGAACCTTAAGATGTAAGAATTTAAGAAGCTCCAGACGACCACCCCTGAGACAGATTTCCCAGAGGACGGGACCGTGGATGAACCTACTCAGAGAACAAAGGCACTGTTCATCTTCTGAACATGAAGATGTTACTTTAATTCTGTTATATATATTTTTTATTTTTTTAAGTTTATTTATTTATTTTGAAAGAGAGAGAGAGAGAAAGAACGAGCAGGGGAGGGGCAGAGAGAGAGAGGGGCACAGAGGATCTGAAGCAGGCTCTGTGGCTGGCTATATATATGTGGGCACATATTGTTTTCATTGCCTTTTTCTTTTTATTATTTTTTGATTATTATTTAAAAAAATTTTAACACTTATTTAATTTTGAGAGACAGAGACAGAGCATGAGCAGGAGTGGAGCAGAGAGAGTGGGAGACACAGAATCCGAAGCAGGCTCCAGGCTCTGAGCTGTCAGCACAGAGCCCGATGTGGGGTTCAAACCCACAAACCGCGAGATCATGACCTGAGCTGAAGTCGGACGCCTAACCAACTGAGCCACCCAGGTGCCCCTATATTTTTTTAAATTTTAAGCAGGCCTCATGCCCAGCACAGAGCCCAATACAGGGCTTGAACTCATGACCCCGAGATCAAGAGTCACACATTCTACTGTCTGAGCCAGACAGGTGCCCCAGGAAGCACTTTTTTTTTTTTTAAAGAGAGAGAGCGTGAGCTGGGGAAAGGGGCAGAGGGAGAGAGAGAGAGAGAGAGAGAGAGAGAGTCTTAAGCAGGCTCCATGCTCAGTGCACACGGGACTCAATCCCACAACCCTGAGATCATGACCTGAGCCGAAATCAAGAGTCAGACGTTCAGTTGAATGTGCCACCCAGGTGCTCTGAACATTTTTTTAATGGAGGGTGAGCCTGGCAATGTTTGGAGCTCAGGGAGTAGCAAAGAGGAGGGGCAACATTGAAGATTTAGGGGTGTGTGTGTGTGGGGGGGGTGCATTGAGCATCTACGATGTTCCAGGCACTGGGCTAAAAGTTAGGGATACGAGGGAGCCCATTGTGGAGCCTGACCATGGAGAGACCCAGGTATTAAACGGGTTCCCTACAAGGATGTCCCCTCAGACAGAGATGCGTGCCGTGAGGGGGTGGGGGAAGGCAGGGGAGGAAAGGGTGTGGGTGTGCGTCACTTGCAATGGCTTCTCTGCGGGCGGGGGGGGGGGGGTCTGGGCCGGGATCTAAGTTTCCCGGTTATTTGCCCTGTCCCATGTTGCCTTCTGAATTTACTCTGGACCCCAAATTACAGTCTTAAGACATTTTTCAGCCACTCATGGGGAACAGGAGAGGGACCAGCGTGGGTGTGCAGAGCTGAGAATGGAGAGGGCCGAGTGGTGACAGTTTAAGACAGAGACTCCAGGCTCAGGAGCCAGCTCTATGGATGGGGGCAGTGCCTGGAGTCAGGAGGGCAAATCAGCCAGAAATCCTGCAGGGTCAGGGTCAGGGTCGATGGTGGGGAGTGGGCGCAGGGGTGGGGTGGGAGGAGCACTGTGAGGGGAGCGGGGAGATTTCAAGTCCTGGCCTCTTGGGGTCCTGGTGATAGAAGGAACATCCATCCTCCCCCTACTGTCCCAGATGGACACTCATAGGGAGGCCAGAACCACATCTGGGAGGCCACATCTGCCTCGAGGCAGAGAACTCTAGGGTCAGGAGCTGAGACATCTGGGTCCCCAGGTGGGGCTGGCTTGTGAACTTGGCCCCGAGCTTTCAGGGCTCTGGATTTCAGTCGTCCCTCCCATCCACGGATGGGGATTGAGAGAGCCGAGCGCGACACCTGGTGGTGAGCTGGCAGCATTACAGGCAAGAGGGCCGGATGGGTCCCCGTGGAGTCAGGGGTCCAGGCGTCACCGAGAGCAAAGAGGCGAAGTGGGACGAGAGAGGCCCCTGTTCTTGAGACCACTCCCTAGCATGTGACAGACCCTGGGCTGGGAGGAAGGGATGTGGCATTTGATTGTCATAACAAGCCGGTGCAATGTATTCCATTGTCCTGGTCATATTGGAGATGGGAAAGCAGGGGCTCAGGGAGTTTAGGGGCTCTGGTGAGGTCGTAAACCAGCTAAGCGGCTGGGCTGGAATTCAAACCCGGGCGGTCTCATTCTTTTTTTTTTTAATCTTTATTTATTTTTGAGGGGGCAGGGGGCAACACAGGAAAGGAACTGAGAGAGGGAGACACAGAATCCAAAGCAGGCTGCAGGCCCCGAGCTGTCAGCACAGAGCCTAACGCGGGGCTCGAACTCATGAACCGTGAGATCAGGACCCGAGCCGAAGTCAGACACTTAAATGACTGAGCCATCCAGGCGCCCCCAGATGGTCTCATTCTTAAGCCTTTTCAGGTTCCTTTCCTAGCTCGGGGGGCCAGTGCTGTGAGCATCGGGTGGGGTGTCGAAGGGACCCCTGGTCCCCACTGCCACCCGCAGTGGCTCAACCCCCACCAGAACACTGCTGCTCCGAGTTCTGAATCTTCCCAAAGCGGGACCCAGGGCCCCACCCGATCCCATCCCAGGAGGAGTGACCCAGGGAAGGATGCTCCCCCACACCCCTGCCACCTGCAAATTGCTGACATTTCCCTCCGCGATCCCCCATGCCTGGGGATTACACTCCCCACTTTACAGATGAGGAAACTGAGGCTGGGGGTTGCCCAAGGTCACAGGTGGGTTAATGCCTGAGTCAGGGGCTCAAGCCGCAGTATGGTGCTGTCTCTTGATGACAAATGTTAGCTCTCAGGCACTGTTAGGCAATTCATGCCCATCAGAAACATAAAAGGGGACTCCAGTCGAGGGTGATAAGAGAGAGTCAGAGGAGAATTGCTTTGGATAATTCTTTGTGGGGGGGGGGCTGTCCGGAAGGGTTTTGTTTTTTTTTAATGTCTATTTACTTTTGAGAGAAAAAGAGACAGAGCGCAAGCAGGGCAGGGGCAGAGAGAGAGGGAGACACAGAATCTGAAGCAGGCTCCAGGTTCTGAGCTGGCAGCACAGAGCCCGATGTGGGGCTCGAACTCACGGACTGTGATATCATGACCTGAGATAAAGTCGGACGCTTGACTGAGCCACCCAGGCGCCCCAGGAGAAGGGAATTTAGTAGCAACCCTGACCTCTACCAGTAGCGCAACCTCCCAAATGATGGACATTTTTGTGACCACCAAAAATGTCTTGAGACTGGCCAAATGTCCCCTTAAGGGAAAACTTACATTAGGTTGAGAACCACTGGCTTGAACAAGTTGCCCTTAGGATTATATCCTGTGAGTCCTGCTTGGCTCTTTGTCTCTGGCATTCTGCAAATTCAATGTAACGTGCCTCGGTGTGGATTTCTTTTTTATTTATAAAATAAATAAAACTCGGGATTCTTTGCATTTCATATCTTTCACCAATTCTGGAAATTTCTCATCTGTGTGTTCTTTAAATGACGTCCCTCTACAGGGTGTCGGTTTAAGTGTCCGACTTCAGCTCAGGTCGTAATCTTGTGGTTTGTGAATGAATTTGAGCCCTGTGTCTGGCTCTGGGCTGACCCCCTCAGAACCTGGAGCCTGCTTTGGAGTCTGTGTCCCCCCCCCCCTCTCTCTGCCCCTCCCCTGCTTGTACTCTCTCTCTCAAAAATGAACATTAAAAAATTTAAAAAATATATTTTGGGGTGCCTGGCTGGCTCAGTCAGTGGAGCATGTGACTTGACCTTCAGGTTGTGGGTTTGAGTCCCACATTGGGTGGGACTTCCTTCCTTCCTTTCCTAAGTTTACTTATTAATTTTGAGAGGGGAGTGAGGGACATGGAGGGAGAGAGAGAATCCCAAGCTGTCAGTGTCGAGGCCGATACATGCACAGTAAGATCATGACCAGAGCCAAAATCAAGAGTCAGGTGCTAGCTTAATTGAGCCACCCAGGCGTCCCTAGTCCTTATTTCTTAGGGAGTTGTAGCTCAGTCATTTTTGACTTTTGACAGGCATCTTGGTTCCAATTTTCCACCTTGCAAAGCTTTGTCCGCTGAGCCCCTTGTGGCCATAAAATCCCAAGCCTCGGGGTTTCCAGCACTGGCAAATGCCCTGGGGCAGCTGCCGCTTACAAGGGGCTTAACCACTCTCCGTGGCAGACATTTGTTTTGGGCCCTCGAGGATTTCCTGTACTTGCCTGCAGGCTCAGCTATAGGCTCAGAAGCATGTGGGTTGTATGTATTTCATCCGGCACATTCCATCAGGAGAAATTATATCAAGAGGAATTTTTTTTTTTTTTTAAATGACGTTTAGCCGGCTTTACGGCCAGAAACAGATCTCACCGTGTCTTCCAGTGCGTTAGTGACTTCTCTGGATTCTGCGGGCAGATTGTGTTCAGAGTTTGGTTCTTTGGCTCCGACTCTCCCCAGCAGCTGCTCCCTTGCCTTTCTTTGCTCTACCCTGGGGAGCTTTCCTTTCTCTTTCCTGCCTCACTGGTCTGGGAAGTGCGGACAGTCAGAAGCAGGGCTCTGTACGCAAGGGTTTGGTCCAAGCTGCGATTCCCAGCTGGAGTGTGGGTGGGAGCCTCGTCCTCAGTGGGACCCTCAGGATGTGCCTCTGCTCCGCCTCCTGGGGGCTGTCGTTGGGTTCACCGCCTCCCCCTCCCTGTCCCCGCCCCCCCCCCCCCCCCCAGCCCCAGCCCCAGGCAGCTTCTCAAGGCTTGAGTCAGGGACTCGGGGGCTTGGTTGATGGCGACAGGCCGTCCAGACTCTGCCGTCAGTTTGTCCATCCTATTTTATTAATAATGTTCTTACCAACATTCATCTCTTCCCATGTCTTCATGGGTAGAGTACACAGTATTTCTCATCCTGGCTGAGCATCAAGAGAGGAATGGATAAAGACAAATACTGTATGATCTCATATGTGGAATAAAAATTTAAAAAAGACCTCATACATGTAGAGAACAGATGGGTGGTTGCCAGAGGTGGGGCGGGCGCAGTTTGCAGGGTGGGTGAAATGGGCGAAGGGGGTCAAAGGTACAAACTCCCAGTTATAAGACACATTTTTTAAAAAATTTTTTTAACATTTATTTATTTTTGAGACAGAGAGAGAGCATGAACAGGGGAGGGTCAGAGAAAGAGGGAGACAAAGAATCCGAAACAGGCTCCAGGCTCTGAGCTGTCAGCACAGAGCCCGACGCGGGGCTCGAACTCACGGACCGTGAGATCACGACCCGAGCCGAAGTCGGACGCTTAACTGACTGAGCCACCCAGGTGCCCCAAGACAAATTTTCTTAATGTTTTTCTTACTTTTGAGAGAGAGGAGACAGAGTGCAAGTGCGGGAGGGGCAGAGAGAGAGAGAGAGAGGGAGAGAGGGAGACCCAGAATCTGAAGCAGGCTCCAGGCTCCGAGCTGTCAGCACAGAGCCCGACACGGGGCTCGAACCCATGGACCGCGAGATCATGACCTGAGCCGAAGTCAGACGCTTAATCGATGGAGCCACCCAGGCGCCCCATTCTGGGGTCTCACTTAGATCCCACAGTGTGTGAGAACGGTTTTATTTTCTGTATGTCACAGATGAGGAAACTGAGGCTCAGGGAAGAAGAGCAGGGGGTCCTGGTCCACACAGTCAGAGGGTGGCAGCTGGGCTGGATGTCAAGGATGTCCTGACAAGGGTGCCTGTGCTCATTCCAGAGGGGTGCTGAGAACCCCCACCCCCACCCCGAACACACACGCAGGGTCAAGGCCACCCTCCAGGCCTTCTGCTTTGCACACACCCTCCCGAAGCCCCCACCCCCTATCCTTGGAGCTTTCTGTCCTTGAGGCTGTGAGCCCCTGAGGATGGGACATCTCCCCTTCCTCACCAGCCCCTCAAGGAGTTCTCTCATCCCGGCGCAGGCGTCTTCTATCCGGCACCTCTTGGGGGCTCCTTCCGTGAGATTCGGGCCCTCTGCCCTCTGGCCTCGTGTCCCCCGCACCCTCAGCGCTGTAAGTGACAGTAAGACCTGTGCTCCAGCCTTGCCCCAGGCCTCTCCCTGAGCCACCAGGTCCCCTACTCTCTCTGACACTCCCTGCCTGCTCCCCTCTTCTTTCCTCCCTGCACCCAGCACCTTCTTCTTCCCAGCAGGTAACACGGGGTCACCCTGACTGCTGGCTCAGGAGCCTTGAATGGGCAGGGGCTTCCGGTCTTTTCTGACCACAGGCCCCCAGCATGCAGTTTGCACTGAAGTCTGAACTGGTCAAAGAAACACTACCCCCCCACCCCCCACAACACTACCGGCCCCCATCAACAAGAGTGATGCATTTAGGGCCCTTAGTCTCAGTCGGTGATGGGGGGCCTGGGCGGGGGCAGGGGGAGGCAATGGAAAGGAACCAGAAATCACAGTGGTGTCCGAGAAGCCTGGAGAGGAAAGAATCCTGTTTGCAGGAGCTCTCTGAATCTCAAAATGCCGGGCTGGTAAGGTCGGTTCCGGAAGGACAGAGCCCATTAACATCTGAGGCCCCAGAGCTCCCCATTTGTTCCCACCCCCTCCCCAGACCCATTCTGCACCCCCTCTCTCCGGGCTCTGTGCGCCCAGGGGCTGGCCTCTCCCCCTCCAACAGGCTGCCTTGCCTGGGCTCCCGGTTGGGTTCATCACCCTCCAGATCCTGCTCGCCTAGATCGCACCGCCTGGGGTGGGGTCCCCTCCACAGCTGCAGCTTTTGGTTTCACTCACAGCTCCTTTACTTTGCCCCTGTGGGGTGGCAGTGGTGCCCTGTGGGTTCCCTTAGCCGTGGCCACACCTGCACACACGGCCCCTTCCTTAAGCCCTTCACCCGAGGACTTCCTCCCTCTGCTTCCTCCCACTGTGCTGATGCAGCGCTCGGGAGACCGCACGACGCTTCCAGACTCAGCTGTCAACCTCGATAGCCTCATTCGGTCTCCCAGGGAGGCAACGTCTACTGCAAAACCTGTAAAATGACCACAGAGCTTGCAAAACCTCGACTGTTCATTTGATCTCTAGAAAGCTTGCTGCAGGAGATAGAATTTGCTCACTAAGGTTAAATGTTCTCCCCGAACTCACGAAACGCGTGTTCGTCATTTGGCACGTCAGGGGTTTTTTGTTCTTTTCCTTCTGGGCCCAGTCATACTTCCGGCAGATTCAAATCCAGACCCCCAGCCCTGCGCGGCTGCCTTGCCGCGCCTCCCATCCCACTGACCTATCTCTCGGGCTCGTCCCGTCCCTGCTGCGTTCCTGCTCTTTGGACAAGGCCAGGTGCAGTCTCCCGGACTTCTTAATGCCAGGCCCTCTGAGGCCCCCATCAGTCATTCACAACTGAGTAGGAATTAGTTGGCAGCTAATGGGACTATCGACTCCTGGCATGCACTGGGGCGCCCACAGAGAAAAGCAGACAACGAAGGCCCCAGACCTCAGTCACAAGCTTTATTGTCTCGAGCACAGACTCGCCACACTTCAACAATTCCACTTTGGGGAGGGCAAGGGTGCGGGAGGGCTTGGGGACGGGGCACGGCTGAGCCCACACCGGACAGGCGGAGACGCTCGCGGCCAAGTGGCTTCTTTGCCACCTGCCAGCCGCCTTGGGGGCTCAACCCCTCCTGGTGTGGGCCTTTGGCTGTTAGTAGACTAATCAATGCCTCCCGTAGGAGGGGCGAGCTGCCAGATTTTGCTGGAAAGAGTAGTATTTGACTCTGGGTTAGGCCACTAAAGCATCGCTTCTAGACTGTTGTTAATAAAACCGCATGCGAGAGCTACCAGAAGCCAGTGGGGAGGTGGGGGGCTGATGGGACGAACTGGCTGCCCCCCCCAGGATGGGCTGAGTTTGGGCAAGGATGGGAGCCACATGCATCTGTGCCTGGGAGCACCCAAAGGCCACCAAGGTTGTTCCCAGGGCACAGTCTGCGTACCCATCCTGGCGCATTTTGGGAACACCACGATGGGCCATCAGGTTTCCCTTGCGAGCCTCTGGCAGGGGAGGGCCCCGAACGAAAACCCTCCCTGAGCTGCGGGAGGTGGAGGCAGGCCCAAAGCGGTACCCTGCGGGCCCTCCAGCTCTAGAGGTTTTTCTGAACTGGCTTTTCCCGCTACACACAGGTCTGGAGTAACTCAGCTGGACTCGGGGGGCAGAGGAGAGAGGCGGCTAGATTTTTCTCGTCATCAACATCCCTTGGGCTCTTTCCTTGGCTATAGGAGACGGGCTTACAAAGCTCTGGACAGGTGCCTGGTAAGAAAGGGGGCTGTTGGTACGTGTGCATTCCGATGCACGTGTGTGGCACACGCATCCCTGAACACTCACCCACCTACGTATACCTGGGCGTGTGGGCACGCAGCCAGGTGGCAGCAACGTTTGCAATGTCCGTGGGCGCGGGCCTGCCAGACCTGGTGCTCGGTCCCAAGAGCGTGTGTCCTGTGCACCCCAGCGTGTGCGTCCTGAGCGCAGCTGACTGCAAATGCCCCACCCCACCCCCCACGACTGCGTGTGCACGCCTGCTCCCTCCGTGCGTGTGCCAAGGGTCAGGGGGTGCATGTGGCGCAGCCTGCGTGGGCGTGTCCGCAGGGCACAGGCCCAGATTTGGAGCGTCTGGTCAACCCAGGAGACACGTTCCAGACCAGTCCAAACGCCCTGTGGCCACCCTGCCCCCGCTCCAAGCCAGGTCCGTGGTGGGGGATGGGGAGAGGGGCTTCTGAACTTTCCTAATACTGTGGCTCCTGGCCCTGGTGGCTACCCTCTGGCCAGCAGCTTGGAGCTGTGTATGTGAGATGGTGTTGGAGGCTGGGGGGAGAAGGACCTTGCCCCCAACACTTTGAACCCGGGCCTCACTGGGCAGACGGGCCGACGGGTCTCGGACCACTGTTTGAAGAAGGCTCAGCCTGTGGGGGCAAGAAGCCTGGGGACTGCGTAGGCCCGGAAGTGGCTGCAGAAAAGGGGGTCCCCACCTGGCTCCTGAGGCCTGGCCTGCCTTCCTTGGTGCCTAGCTGGGCCCCCTCTGACCCTTTCCCAGGACGATGGCTCTCTGGGGTCTCAGGGGAACCCGGGAGAAGAAGGAGAAGAAAGGGAGGGCAGGGACACACCTGGGGTGCCAAGATGGTCCTCAGGGCAGCTCGAGAGGGGCCTGGCCGGATCACCTCAGCCTCCCCAAACTCCAGAAACTGCCGGGGCGTCCAGGGTGTCCAGGCTGAAGGTCCCGGGGTCCAGGACAGGACTGTACCGCTCGCTGTGGAAGGTGGCGCTTGAGGGAGCCTCCCGGTCCGGCAGGGGGGTCGGGGTGGGGGATTGTCCGCGGCAGTGGGCACGTTATCGTTACAAACACTGTTCTTGTCTCCAAAGTGACAGTCCTGGCCCCTGCCTGGAGGGGGCGCCGCCGGGGCAGGCCGGAGGGGCTCTGCTGCGGACTCGGCTGCTGCACGGTGTCCCTCAGGGTCAGTGCTTCTCCTGGGGGGAGCAAGGCCTTGATCAGCAAGCGTGTCTCAGATAGTGAAGGGAGTGGGGTGGGCTGTTTGAGAGCCCACTTGTGCCAGGTAGCGGGGACAGCACATGCAAAGGCCCCGGGGCAGGAAAAGCCACTCTGCGGTGTCTGGGGTGTAGTGAGGCAGGAGGTAGGGTGGGAGCAGTTTAGGGGAAGGGGTGAGAGCAGCTGGGTCTCACGAAGAGCACCGAGTGCCCGTGTACACAAAAATGTGGCCAACGTGGCACAAAATAGACCGTGGAAAGGACACTTGTTGACTTTTGAGAGCAGGAACAGGGTGGCAGAGGGTCGTCTGTCGGACCTCAGCTGGGAATGTGCACGTCAGGTGACTCGAATTTTTCTCCCCTCTGCACGTGTCCATGAATGACCACACAAGTGCCGTGAGTATTGATTCTGGGGTCACAAATTTTATGGAGGAGGTAGGTTTGCAAGTAAGGAATCTGTGAATAATGAGGACCGACTGGGTATGCACACACACACACACACACACACAGAGGAAAGTTCAAGAAGGATATCATTTAAAAATGTCAACCTTGGTCACCTCTGGGTAGGAGGACTATCTTCTTTATCTATTTTGGGTCTTTCCCCCCACCAAACGTTTCCTAATAGACATGTTTTAACTTTTATTATAAAAGTCCTTAAAAAAAGAGACGCGAGGCTAAAAGAGCAGATGATGGCCGAGCCAACTTTAACTGCACTGGCCCCAGGTCGTGAGCGACCCGACGGTAAAGCCTCTGGCGCAAACGCACCGTCGTGATTTTGGTGGCTTTTCGGGGTTTTTTGGCCAGAGGAGTCGGCCAGGGTGTCTCCCCGGGGCCAGGGCGCCCCTTACCTCTTGTTTGTGGGCCTTGTCTTGCTGGTGGATGCCGTTTGCAGATCCGGAATTGGGGACGGCCTGTTGAGGGAGAGTCATGCGCAGATGCTGAGAGGTTCACCAGGCAGCAGTTCCTGGTTTGGCCCCTAGGTGGCGAGGTGTTCCCCTTGGGGCCACCGGAGGCTCTTCAGAATGCGGGTCCCAGGACCCCGGGGGACCAAGGCTGCATCCCCAGCTTAGTCTGAGCTCCTCCTCAAGATCAAACCACGTACCCCTTGGGCCGGGACTCCCGGAGGTCAGGGCCACGCTTCCCGAGGACGGTGCCCCGTGGCCGGCCGCCGGGTCAGCCGCCCTGGCCCACGGCTCACCTGGGACTTGTCGGGGCTCCTCATGGCCTCCACGAGCTTCTCCACCTGCTGAGCCTGGTCCAGCGCGTCCCGCAGAGCATCTTCTGTGCTCATCAGCTGGTGCTGCAGCCGCACGAGCTCAGGCGCCGAGGACGGGTCAATGAGCGAGTAGCGCCTCTGGTCCGACAGGGACTTCTCTTTGTCCTGGAAGCAGCAGGGAAGGGAGGGGGAGTACGCACGCGATCGTGTGTGTGTGTGTGTGTGTGTGTGTGTGTGTGTGCGTGCACGTACCTGTGCACATGTGTGCTGGGGGGAGGGCAGTCTCTCCTCCAGGCAGGAAACTCTCCTGGCCCCCCCGCTCTCTGGGCCAGGCCTTCCTCCCCCGCTCGAGGGTCCCCACTGAAGTATCCTCTTTGTCCCCCGCCCTGAATTCCCAGGCTGTCAGATGCTTCAGATTCTCCAGGTCCTGAAATGCAGGACGCCCTCCCTTCTTTCCTTCTTGTGGCCCCCACTCCCCCCTTCCCCCTCCCCCACTGTCTTTATGTGGGTCCCTTCCCTTCACCCCTAGACCCACCGCTTCATCACCTCTTACCCTCCTCCCCTCCCCAACAGGATATTTGTCACGTTCAGCTCCCAAGTCTTCCACGACTGACCCCTGCCCACCAGGGTGCCTGGAGATACACCCGCGAGCCTCCCTGCTCCCACATAAACTGCCCCTGGGCTGCATGCTTCCAGATCCTTCCGCTCCACTCTGATCGTCCACCTAAAACTCCCTTACTTTGGGGGTTTTCTAACCACCAAGCCCTTCCCCAGTTTTCCCGTGGCACGGGGGGGGGGGGGGGGGGCGGGGAGACAGCTCAGAGAGACACAGGAGAGGCCGCCCCCGGGTGAAGGGGAACTTCCCACATCCATGTAAACTTGACCAGCCCGTTCCCCACGGAGAGGAGCAAGAATGCCACTGCCCCCACTCCATGAGGCTCAGGGAAAGTCTCAGAATCAAAACTCTGAAGTCTCCGCCAGCCCCAGGGCCTTGTCTTCTCCTGAGTTAGGTCCAGACTCACAGAGCCACAAGGACCGCAAGGGCCCTGGAATCCTGCCTGCTGGCTAGACCTGCTAGGATTGGAGGGGTGTGTGACACCCCTTAGCCCTTGACCCTACGGGCCCCCATAGCTGTGGGCGGGTCCTGCTCCTCCCCCCGGCCCTCAAGGCCTCCCTTCTTCTGTCTCCTCCAAAGGCCAAACCCCGGCGGCTGAGCGGGAGGGCAGGGAGGGGCTTTGGAGCAACTTCCTAGGACAGCAGCCTGTCTTCCCAGACAGGGTCCTGTCCTTCCCTTGCAACTGACTAGGCGCGGTAACTGGCCAAGGGTTGTCCTCAACGCACAGCCCGCTTACTCCAGCCCCCACCTCGGGGACTCAGCCCAGTCAGGCTCCTGTTCCTGATGGAGGGGTCTCAGCTCCCAGAACCCCAGGGTCAGAAGGTGCTTCGATATACCCGTCTCCCTCCTTCGACCGATGCGTGAGTCCCCACTGCCAAACCCTGAGCAAGGAGTTGGTTTCTGGCTTGATTCCTCCCCTGCATGGGGCGCTCACCCTGAAGCAGTCCATCCTAGCTCTGGACAAGCTCAAGTTCTTCGGAAGTCTTCCTTTGCCCTGAATCCCCCAGACGACCACATGGCCGGCTACAACGTCTGCAAACGGGTCGCCCGTGGCCCCTCCACCGGCTACATCGCTGACCCGTGATTCTAGGGCCTTCTGAACCCTCCCTGTGACTTGGCTCTAGGAGGCTGCCAGTCGCCACGGCTGGGGCAGCCTCAGCCCACCCTGCCATCCCCCCACCCCCAGGCCACCCCCTGGCCCACATACCAGCCCCGTCAGCTTTTCTCGCAGGCCCCGGATGTCATCCTTGAGTTTCTGCTCCTTGATCCGCCACTCAGCCTTGTGCACCTCGCGGCTCAGGTCCCTCTCGGGCCCTGGCGAATGGCGATTGGCCTCCAGCAGCAACACTCGAAGTTCATTCAGGCTCCTGGCAGGGGCCAGCGAGGGGCACAGAAGAGCTAGTCAGCCCTGGCCCTCTGTTCCCACATTGTGGAGATTCGCCGGGATCTTACAGACAGGCCACCCTGACAGGGACACAGCACCTGTGCCACGAGGGGCCGCTGTGGAAACACGAGGCATGAAACCAAGAGGGGCCAGATTTGGGGATGGGATGGTCAAGAGAACTGGGTCTCTTCCGGAATGTTTTTCAAGTTAAAAAAAAAAAAGAGAACAGGGGCCCCTGGGGGGCTCAGTAGGTTAAGCATCTGACCCTCGATTTCGACTCAGGTCATGATCTCATGGTTTGTGGGATCGAGCCCCATGTCCAGCTCTGTGCTCTCCCTTTCTCTCTGCCCCTTTCCTGCTCACATGCACACGTGCACTCTCTCTCTCTCTCTGAAAATAGATATGTAAGCTTAAAAAAAAAGATAAAGAGAGAACAGGTTTAATTAAAAAATAAAACAAGGGGCGCCTGGGTGGCTCAGTTGGTTAAGCGTCCGACATCAGCTCAGGTCATGATCTCACCGTCTGTGAGTTCGAGCCCTGCATCGGGCTCCGTGCTGACAGCTCAGAGCCTGGAGCCTGCTTCAGATTCCGTGTCTCCCTGCCTCTCTGCCCTTCCCCTGCTCATGCTGTGTCTCTCTCTCAGAAATAAATAAAACATTAAAAAAAAAATAAAACAAAACAAATAAAACATTCACCCAAGAGAGCTCATGTGGTAAGACATTCTATTTTTTTTTTTACTTTTTAAGATTTTTTTAAAAATTATTATTAAAAAAATTTTTTTTTAATCTTTATTTTCGAGAGAGAGACAGAGAGAGACTAGGGTTGGGAGAAGGGCAAAGAGAGAGGGAGACATAGAAATCTAAGCGGGCTCCAGGCTCCGAGCTGTCAGCACGGAGCCCAACATGGGGCCTGAACTCACAAACTGTGAGATCATGACCTGAGCCGGTCTGCCGCTTAATCGAGTGAACCACCCAGGTTCCCCTGCTTGCTACAATTTTTTAAAGTTTATTTATTTTAAGAGAGACAGTGACAGCACAAGCGGGGGAGGGACAGAGAGAGAGGGGGAGAGAGAGAATCCCAAGCAGGCTCTATGCGGCCAGCACAGAGCCCGATGCAGGGCTCGAACTCACAGACCGTGAGATCACGACCTGCGCCGAAACCAAGGGTCGGGCGCTTCATCTCCCCAGGCACCCCAGCTTGTTGTGATTTTTAAATGGATTAGGAAATATTTTAAAACTTCTGCTTGAATTGATAACATGGCAAATACAGAAGAAATAAGCAGAAGCTGTGGGGGAACCCTCATGACCTTGAAGTGCTGAAGTCACTTGGTGACTTGGTGCGGGGACCAAGAAGTGTGGGAACCACTCATCTTGCCTCCAGGCTCTGCCGCCTGGAGATCCGTGTCGAGAAGGGTTCCGAGGCTGCATCTGAGCTCGGCGGGGGACTGCGGCGGGCGCTGGCCATTGCCAGCCACCTGTCCCTCCCGCCCCGCCCCTGCCCTGCCTCTCAGGCAGGTGGAGGGGCGCCAGGGTCGGGGCCCGACGGGACCACAGCGCCCACAGCTAACTCACCGCTCCTTCCTGAGCAGCTCCTGGCTGATGAGGACCAGCTGGCCCGACGCGTCGTGGGTCTTCTGGGACACGGCTTCCAGCTCAGCCTCCAGGCGCCGCTTCTCCTTCTGGAGGGTTTCCGCCTTCTTCTCTCCCGCCTTGCACTTGGCCTCCAGTGCTGAGGTCGGCCGGCAGGGAAAGCAGAGAGAGGGGCAGGATCGCCATGGGAATCTGTCCCACCCGGGGGGGAGGGGGGGCGGCGAAGGCCCCGGGCAGGGAGCCGGGTTTCTCGGGGGGACCACAACGACTCCACACACTGCACTGAGTGGGTCTCTCTCGTCCTGCAGAGCCGGGCAGCGAGGGGCCGAGAGGGCAGCTGCACAAAGCAGGCCACGGCCCCAAGCACAGCAGCGCAGGCCCTTCGGGGCCGGGGGAGCGGCCCGCCCCGCCCGAGACAGGACCCGGGCGCTCACGACCGTGTCCTGGACGAGGGAAAGCAAAATCTTCACCTTAGCCTTCCTTGGAGGGCTCTGAGGTCAGCTGACCTTGGCCGGGACCAATGAGGCCACGTGAACGTGGTGGGAACTGGACAGAAGTGGGGGGTGGGAACCATTCCCCAGGAGGGGGGCGGTCTCGTGGACACCAGCACTGGCGTTCTGGTGGGAGAAGCAGGGCCGGTTCACGAAGTCACCAGTTCCAGACCCCTGCCTCTCCCCAGGCTCCCCCTCTGTCCTCGTGTCCTCTGTGTCTCGTCCCCTGCCGCGGCCGGCATCCTTCCCCCGGAATCTGAAATCCTGGTATTTCCAGCTAGAATGGCACCGGGGGCAACAGCTACTCTATCTTTGTCACCAGTGAAATGGTCCTCAAGACCAGAGAGCAACCTGGTGGAGTTCACTGAGAGAACACGGAGAACTGGCCCCGGGGGAAGAGGCCGGCCGGGGTCCTTCATGGTCTCATGGACACTGTGGGGGCCACACCGGCCCTCTCACCACGGCTCAGGTGGAAACCCAGTGCGGGTGGACTGGCCCATGGTGCCCTCTGAGGGCAGAACGGGAGAGGGCGCCCTGACCCAGGAGCCAACCCACTCCACGCCCGACCGGCTGAGGCCCCCCCGTGAAAGCCCCCGGCACGTTCCCTGCAGGAAGGAGACTTACCACTTACTTGGGCCCTGAGCATCTCGGTTTGGGACATCAAGGCTACCACCTCTTTGTCCCTTTTGTTCAGCTTGTCCTGCAGGCCTAGGGGAGAAGGGAGAGACAAGGGGTCTGTCTGCAGTGTTCCAGGTGCAGGGGCGGAGGGGGTGGCCTTCCCGCAAGAACCCTAAAACGAGGCCACATTTGGCCTCCAGGGTCCAAACGCTCCCCCACACCAGCCCTCTCTCCGGGTAACCCGCTCTGGGTAAGAGACTCCAACACTGTGTGGTCTCGGGCCACTTAACTCTCAGAGTCTCAGTTTCCTCGAGTGAGAAATTGGGGTCCTGGTACCTGTGTCACCCAGTCGTGTGGGTTCGAATACTGGATAGCCTCAGAGCAGTGCTAAAAAAGATAATCTATGGAAAGCGCAAGAAACATTACATTTCTGTACGCTACTTTATAAATGTAATGCCAATATAAATACCAATACGATTTTAGTTCTTATGGAACTAAATCAGCTGATTCTATTTTTGTTTTTGTTTTTTTAAATTTTTTTTTAATGTTTATTTATTTTTGAGACAGAGAGAGACAGAGCATGAACGGGGGAGGGGCAGAGAGAGAGGGAGACACAGAATCGGAAGCAGGCTCCAGGCTCCGAGCCATCAGCCCAGAGCCCGACGCGGGGCTCGAACTCATGGACTGTGAGATCGTGACCTGAGCTGAAGTCGGACGCCCAACCGACTGAGCCACTCAGGCGCCCCTCTATTTTTGTTTTAAAGCTTATTTATTTATTTTGAGAGAGAGCGAGAGAGAGAGAGGGCACGAGTGGGGGAGGGGCAGAGAGAGAGAGGGAGACAGAGAATCCCAAGCAGGCTCTGGGCTGTCAGCACAGAGCCTGACACGGGGCTTTATCTCGCGAACCGTGAGATCATGACTTGAGCTGAAATCAAGAGTGGGATGTCTGACTGAGCCACCCCAGGGGCCCCCAGACTAGCTGATTCTAAAGCCACCTGGACAATAAGCAAGTCTAGCCAAGAGAGTCTGGCAGACACTTCTTCAAGGCGTTAAACACAGAGATGCCATATGACCTAGCAACTCGAAGGTGCACACCCCCCAAAGAACTGGAAACAGGCGCTTGCAAAGCACCTGCACATGTGTGCTTACAGCAACGCGACTCACAATAGCCAAAGGGTGGAAACAGACCAAACGTCCACCAACAGGCGGATGGATAAAAAGTGGAGCGTATGACGGCATATTATTCAGCCGTAAGCAGGAATGAACCTGGAATACAGTATGCTAAGTAAAAGCAGCCAGACATAAAAAGCCACATATTGTAGGACGCCTTCTAAAGTTTTTTTAATGCTTACTTATTACTTTGAGAGAGAGACAGAGCGTGAGCGGGGGAGAAGCAGAAAGAGAGGGAGACACAGAATCCGAAGCAGGCTCCGGGCTCTGAGCTGTCAGCACAGAGCCCGACGCGGGGCTCGAACTCACGGACGGTGAGATCGTGACCTGCGCCGAAGTCGGACGCTTCACTGACGGAGCCACCCGGGTGTCTCGGGATGCCATTTATGTCGATATCCAGAATGGGCAAATCCAGACAGAAAGCAGACTAGTGGTTGTCCGAGGCTGGGGAGTGACTGATAATGGGTATGGGATTTCCTTCTGCGGAGATGAGAATGATTTGGAACTAGACAGAGGTAGTGGTCGCACAAGACCGTGAATGTACCGAATGCCCACTGAATTGCTCACTTTAAAACAGTTAATTCTATGTTAATGTTGCATCAGCTTAAAAAAAAAAAAAAAAAAAAAAAAAAAGAACAGGCAAAAAATTTTGAAAAAGCAGAGCGGGAAAGGCTAGGCTTGCAGTCATTATGATATAAATAAAGCTTCAATAATTAAAACGTTATAGAACTGGCCCACGAACAGACAGGTTACTAATGGAATAGAAGGTCCAGAAATAAAGTCAGTTATATAAAGGAATTTGAAGGTGGTAAGATTAGTAATTCGAATCAGTGGAGAGCTTGAAACGAGTTTTTCAGAACTGGTAATAGGACAAACAGGTACCCTTTTGGGAGGGAAAAATGGTTCCTCCTTTGCACCTTATAGAAGGATGAATTCTAGGTGGACCAGAGATTTGAGCAGAGAAAATAAAACTAAAGGAGTACTAGAAGAAAACATGGGATACAGTTTAAAAATGAGAAGCCCAGAAGCCAAAAAAGAAAAGATTGACTTTTAAATGATTTATTTATTAAAAAAATTTTTAACGTTTATTTATTTTTGAGAGAGTGAGTGCAAGCGGGGGGTGGGGCGGGGAGGGTGCAGAGAGAGAGAGAGAGAGAGAGAGAGAGAGAGAGGAAGATTTTGGAGCAGGCTTCAGGCTCTGAGCTGTCAGCACAGACCCCAAAGCGGGGCATGAACTCACGAACCACAAGAGCATGACCTGAGCCAAAGTCAGACACTTAACCGGCTGAGCCACCCATGTGCCCCTATTTATTTTTATTTTATTTTTTGAGAGACAGAGAGAGAGAGAGAGAGAGAGAGCGAGAGCCCATGTGCACACGTGAGCAGGGGAGAGGCAGAGGGAAAGGGAGAGAATCTTAAGCAGGCTGCACACCCAGCACAGAGCCTGATGTAGGGCCCAATCTCACGACCCTGGGATCGTGACCTGGACTGAAATCAAGAGTCAGCAGCCTAACTGACTGAGCCACCCAGGTGCCCCGGAAAAGACTGATTTGAAACAAATCTGCACGGCACATACGACCCTGAGAAAAGTCCAAAGACAAACCACAAATGGGGAAGGAATGTTTGCAATGTCATACCTAGTTTGTAAAAAATCAACAGAAAGATGAACAACCCGCGAGGAACAACATGGGCAAAAGACGCCAAGTGGAACTGGAAAGGAAGCTTGGCTCACAGTAAGAGAGAGGCAAGGTGAAGTTATCTCACGGGAGAACCACTCGGACTGGCAAAGGTCACAAAGTCTGATGAAGTTTGTTGGCGGTGAGGCTCGTGGGGAAACACACTTTGAACCACAGCGTTCGGGAGTTAAACCCGTTGGAGCCCCAAAGAGGGGAAGGTAATTCACTGAAGCAGTGGTTACAATAGACAAAGACTGGAAACCGTTGATAAGAACGGCCTCCAAGATGCGGCATCATTAAATGGAAAGGAGAAAGGGGGGCTGGACAGCAGGGAGGCGTGGTACCATCCGGTACTTACGGGTTTGGATGTGCATAAACATGTCTGGAAAGTAAACTGAGGTTGGCCAACGCGGTGCCTTTAGGGAGGGAACTCCGGCAATGCGGAGGGGGGACAGGGGTGGGGGGAGGCGGTGAGCAGAGGGCGGGCAGATGACGTCAAACAAAAAGCCCAGGGTCCCACCCAGCCCAGCAGCCACTCACCCTCCACAGTCTCCTTCATCCTGACCTTCTCCCCTGAAATGTCGTTGGACTCGATCATCTGAAAGAAGGCTCTGGTAAGAGGGATGCTTGGCCCCTGCCCCTGCCCCAGCCGGCCCACCTCACCCCTACACAGGGTGGCTCTCAGGGACTTGGTACGGTGGCAAGGATGTTCTCGGTCCTGCCTTCCTGACAAGAGAGGACCCCCGCCTGCCCCCAGCGCCCCCGAAGGCTGTTTGTGCAGCTTCCGTGTGAATACCTCCCACTCCTTCCTTTGTTGAAAACGTCTATTATATTAAACACATGTCTCCTTCCCTGGGACGCCCACAGAGATTAGTCCTGGAAGTCTGTTTCCATCATCTTCCAGAGGCAAAATCCCAGCCTTGGTTTCCACCCGTAAAACAAGCATCGGCTGTCCGAGGGCTGCGAACGAACGCAGAGCACGCCCCGGGGCCAGCTCCCGAGGAACTTTAATAAATGCTACTACTTTTTAATAATAAACCCAGAAACCAAAGAAGAAAAGATCAATTGAGAAAAAAAAAAATCTGAATGGCAAACATTAACAGGCTCCCCACGGCTTCTTGGAAAAAAGTTTTCAGCCTCCTGCCCAAGCAGGCTCTCCTCTGAGCATGCTGTCTGCCAGTCTAACACTGCGGATCAGACCGGCCCAGAGCTGAGCAGGCAGTCACCTCCATCAACCTGCCGCTCATACTTCTGCTCATACATCCCAAGCCCCTTTTTAAGTCTCAGCCCATTGTCTCTGCACTGAAACCTCTGCATCTGGGAGTCATGTGGGTCCCGGCCAAGGCCCCCGGTGTGTGGAAATGAAGAGAAGGGCCTTGCTGAGATCACCGCCCACTCCTCGGGCTAAGGTCTGTGACCGAGAGGAAGGGGCTGTCCTCTGGAACCACAGCAGTCTAAAACCTCCTCTGCTACAGGAGTCCAGTTGCTGGGGTCCCAGGCCTGACTATCCCTGCTCTGAGAAGGCAGTGAGGCCATTTGCACACAAGCTACTCAGAGACTGTTCCTTTTCGCTCTGCCCAGGATCCTGGGACGGCACTTGCTAAAACAGTCCCTCCCTGGGAGAAAGGGGGCAGAAAGGCTGCCACCCTGGGAGGACAAGGCATCATGCAGGCAGGGCTCCTTTTACGAAAAAGGTATCCTGTTCCTTGAAACTCCCCAACACTTCCTTATTGCTGGAACGCTAACTTCTAGTTCAAAGGCACAAGGGGAATCAGAAACTCGCGAAGCCCCAGGGCCCGTATGAAGGCAATGACCATGCTGCCAGCTGTCCTTCGGGTAGGGTTTGACTTTTGTCATCCTGGGCACCCTTTGTTGGCCTCCAGCTGTGGGGCTGGACTTGACCTCTGCCTCTGGTGGGCGGGAAACCCTGGGAAAGTTTCTCCGTCTCAGCCTTGGTTTGCTCATCTGTGAAACAGAGCGAACGCTGACCTAGCAAGAGTTAAGGTGAGAAAAGGCAACGTCGGTCCTGACCCCCCTCCACCTCCCAGCGCCCACTCTGGAGGCCCCCACACTGTGGCCGCTGGACGGCTGCTCGGGCTCATTAGGACTGGCGAGAGGGAGCCACCCGCAGCTCAGGTCACCTGGGTCGGCATTAGGGTGGGAGACGGGACACCCCCCCGGGGACAGGCAGAGCTCCAGCCCCACGGAGCTCCCGGCTGCTGGCTCCTGGGGGAGGGCCGGGAGCCTGCGCAGTAGGACACGTGTGGGAGACGCAGAGACCCGGGGATCGGGAGGAAGCCTGTGCTCTGTGCTGGGGTACGCACCTCTGCAGGCCTGGGCTGCGGGGACCCGGCCAGGTCAGCTCAGACCACCTCGGGTCCCCACGGTCACCCTGCACTACTGATGGAGGCACGAGAGGTGCCCTCCGTTCTCGGCCGGGCCTGGCTGGGAAGAGGGGGCCGGCCAACACCGGGGCCCCCGTGACTGTGGGGGCTCCCCCCGCCCCCCCCGCCCGGCAGGAGAGGCGGCCGCCTACGTTGCCGTGCTGGGACGAGCGCAAGGACTCCACGGCCTGCAGTCTGTTTTCGGCAACCAGAAGCCTCTCCCGCAACCTCTCGGCCTCCTGCTTGCTCTGGGCTTCCGACCGCTGGAGCAGCTCGTGGTCCAGCATCTTCTTCTCGGCCAGGGAGATCTGCTCCTTGAGGAACTCGATGGCCTGCGCCTGGCCCCGGTACTCCGCGTCCAGCTTCTCCAGCTCGTGCACCCGCAGCTCGGCGTCGCGGCGCTGGTCCTGGGCCTCCTGCAGCTCCAGCCGGTGCTGGCTGGCCTGCACCTCCAGCTGGGCCTGCCAGTGCTGCCGCAGCCCCGCCAGCTCCTCCTGGGCCTCCTGCAGCTTCTGCCGCAGCCCCTCCTTCTCCTTGACGTGCACGGCGGTCTCGATGTCGTGCTTGGCTCGCAGGTTGCCCAGCTCCAGCTGGTGCTCCATCTTGATGCCCTCCATCACGGCCTTCAGCTCCCCAATCTCCTTCTGCTGGGCCCCCGGGCCCGAGTTCAGGGTGGCCTTGAGGTCCTCCAGGGACTTCTGGTGGTCCGAGGCCAGCGAGTCCAGCTTGGACTTCCAGTTGTCCATGAGCCCCATGTTCTCGCTGGTGGCCTGCTGCACCTTGGCCTTGAGGTCCACCACCTCCTGCGCGTACCTCTCGTTGGCCGCCCGCAGCTTCTCCACCTCCGCCTGGTAGGCCCGCAGGGCCTTCTCGTATTTGTCCCGCAGCACGCCGCTCTCCCTCTGGTGCTCCTTGCTGGCCGACAGCAGCCGCTCGCGCAGCCGCAGGGTCTCGGCGGCCTCGGGGTGGTCGGCGGGTGGCGGGCCCGAGTGCAGCAGACATTGCTGGAGCTCCTTGATCTCGCCGCGCCGAAGGCTCAGCTCCTCTTCCAGCTGCAGCACGCGCGACTTCTCGGCCACCGTGGTCAGCTGCCGGGGAGAGAGGGAGACCGAGGTCAGCGGGCCGGCGGGAGGGCGAGGGGCCGTGGCCGGAGCAGGGGCGGGCCCCGGCCCCGCGGGGGAGGTTCGTGGAGGGGAAGGGCGCCCACCCCGCCGGGGCGTCCCGGCCTCCGGAAGGACTCCCTGGGCTTGTGGCCCTGTGATTCCGGGACGGGACGGTCCCCGCTGCCCTTGGTGGCTTGGGACACATCAGTGGTTAAAAGAAACCACTTGTTGGAGGTTCTGGCTTTCTTTAGGAGGGAATTTTGCATTATCTGGCAGCCGGATGGGTCGATTCGCGGAGGGGCTGGCCAGAGAAGGGTCTGGTTTAATTCAGGCGGTACAAAGTTAATGCTCCCAGACCCACCTCCTGATGGAAAACGGAGATCAGAGGCTGCGTCTTCCAAAAACCCATTTGGATCACGACAGTGGTCATGGATTTGGAAACAGTACATTCATCGACACGTTTTAAGTCTTTCGCTAACTTAAAACTGTTTCTGAAGGTGACCTGTAGTTCAATAAATCTGCTTTTGTTTTTATAATCAGGCTGAACCCTAGATCAAGGCGCCTCAGTGTGGGGGGCTCCAGCCTGTCAACGTGACTGGGTCAGTTTCTGCAGGCAGAGCCTCCATGCACACGTGTGTGTACCACACGAGCACGTACGGTCACCCAGCGACGGCCAGGGTGTGCAAAGGGACCCGTGTGTGTCTCCAGACTCCCCCCGACACACGCACACACTCGCGTGCCGAGGCGGGCCTGCAGAAACCGACCGTGGCTCGCCCCACAGCCCTCCCTGCTCAGATGGTTTGAACTGATCGCTGCTAGCTGGCTGTTTAGCTCCACTGCCAGAACCGCAGCTGGGCTGGGCTGGCCAGCTGTTTGGACGTGGGTACCTGCACAGGGGGCCCGGCCCCGGGAAAGGTATGGTGGGCACCGAGGGGCCAGCGGGGCCCAGAACCCGGACCTGGGCCTTGGCAGGACCTCCCCCTTGCTCCACCAGACATTTCCCTGGTCTGCTGTATCTCACCAGCCCCACCCTGGGTCTGACACGGAACCTCACGCCCTATGGACATCCCCACTCCCCAAAAGCCCCAGGTCCTTCTGGCTGGCCCCTCCTGCGACCATAGTTAAGATCCCCTAGGGGGCGCCCAGGTGGCTCAGTCGGTTAAGCGGTTAAGCTTCAGCTCAGGCCATGATCTCAAGGTGCGTGAGTTCGAGCCCTACATCAGGCTCACTGCTGTAAGTGAAGAAAGAGCCTGCTTTGGATCCTCTCTCGCTCAAAAATAAATAAACATTAAAAAAAAAAACAAGAACCCCTAGGCTAGAGAAACTTCGGTCTGCAGCCCCCTGACCGCCCGCCTTCCTCAGCCTCCCCAGCCCAGGGAGAAGGGAGGTGCCCCATATAAGGGGCAGGACGTTCCCGAGAGGCACCCCATTTCTGAACACGACAAAGCCTTGTTGTGGCAGTGCATGGGGCGGGTGGGGGGGGCGGGGTCTCACAGGACATTCCCAGCCAGTGGGACCCTGAGCCGGGGCCCGAAGTCCCGGACAATCAAGACCCCCTGCTCCCCAATGGGCGTCACGTGGCAATGGGGTGGAAGGGTTCCCAAGCCTCGACTTCCCTCCTAGAAGGGGCTCGGAAGGCAAAACAATGAGGAAAGCAGCCAAAGACAGAGAAAATAATAAAACAGAGAAGCCGAAGGAGGCGTGATGGGGCCGGAGGGCGGCGTTACCCTGTTGTCGGCTAGTTCCCGGAGCAGACGCTCGGCCTGCGCCTTCTCCAGCAGCAGCCTCTGTTCCAGCTCCCCAATGCGCGCGTGCTCCAGCTGCGTCTGGGTCTGGTCCACCCGGGGCGGGTGGGGAGGCGGGCCAGGGGAGAGGAGTACAGGGCAGAGGAAGCCAGAGGAAGAGAGAGAAAGAGAGAGAGAGAGAGAGAGAGAGAGAGAGAGGCGGCGTCATCTTCCGTGAACAAGACAGGAGAGCGGGTCAAGGAGAGAGGGTGGCTCCGGGACAGAGGAGGTCTGGGGAGGGGACCGGGCTGGGTGGGTTTAATGGCAGAGGAGGGGCTGCCGCAACCCCGCCCCAGCCACCCCGCCCCTGGAGAGGGTGGCAAGAGGACCCCGCGGTTCCTGCCGTGCTCCCCAGGTGGTCAGTCCTTCCCCTGGCGGCTCTGGGGAGGGGCCCCAGCCTCCTCGCGCTCCCCATCGGGCTACTGCTCATTTTAGGCACAGGATCCTGCACACAGGAGGCCCTCAGGATGGATGTGTCAGCAAATGAACCCAGGACTCCTGGCCCCGGGGGCCTGAGTTGAAAGTATAAGAACCAATCCGATGGGAAGGTTTTAAAAAAATCTGTCTACCCCCCTTGCAAGGCCCTGCTTCCCGCTGCCCTGCCCAGAGCCCGGAGGGTCAGTGCCCCCCCCCCCCGGGGGCCCCGCGGAGGAGGCCCGGTCTCCCAAAAGCACCAGAATGCTTTTGTCCTAGCTTCACAGGCCAACAAAGCCCGACGTTCTCAGGGCATCCAGCCTGGCATTTGGGTTTCCTCTAACAGATCTGCGAGGGTGGCAGGGGCCAAGGGTGCCGGCTCCAGGGCCCCCGGGGCAAACTGGAGACCCAAGTTCATGATGGGGAGAAGCCAGAGGGTCCTCCTCAGCCTCCCCCATCCAGGAGAAGCAGTTTAAGGCCAATCTGTGTGGCCATTCCGACGAGGCGGGACTTAGCCACACACATGCCCGTCTCTGGCAAGGGTGACGGGGACAGTGTAAACCCATCTGAGAAACACGCTTGCCATTCATACAGAGCTAGAGAGACGTTAACGTCCTCTGGCCTGTGATCTTATGCCTGCCAGTTTTCCTAAAGGAACAAGTGAAAAAGTACTCTACTCTCTCTCTCTCAAAGAGGGCGGCAGGCCACAGCGCTCACGAGCAGCCATGCTCCGTCTCTTCCAGAAAATTACAGGCTGACCGTGGTGTCTCCGGGGCCTCGCGCCCACCCTCCTCTCCCACAGAGGCTGGGCACCGCCACTCTGCCCGGGACCCACGCTAGGTGGCGCATGCCTGGTGGCTCCATGGGCAAGAAAGAGCCCGCAGCTCCACATTTCAAGGCAGCTTTACTTGGTGCTCCCAACAGGACTCCCCACACCCCCCCACCCAGCCCCATCAACCACTTTCCCAACTTCTAGACTCCTGGTCTGCGGGTTGGGGTCTCCATGGAGGCACAGGGGGGTCCAGTGTAATTGCTTCAGATGCTTGTTTAAGATAAACGCAACCACCGGACCCCGGAGGGCGGAAAATAGCCTTAGAGGCTAGATTTTAGGTGGGGTGAAGGACCTGGTCTTCCATCTGCTCTGGGGACACCGGGCAGGGTGGGAGGAGCGAGGCCACCACGTTCCTGCTTGTCACTCGCGGGTCCCCTGGAGTCGATGGTCGTAAAGCTACGGTCAAGCTGTGCGAGGCGGTGCAGGGGTGGCTGCGACTTTTGTCTGGTGCGCTAACTTTAGAACCCAACCCCCGCATAAGGGGCGTCTCAGCTGTCTCCCCGTGTCACGGGAGGGAGCGGCGACTCCAGAGTCAGAGCCTCGGGTGCAGAATCACACAACTCTGGCAGGCCCAGAACTCAGACGCCCCAGATGTCAGGACTGGTGTCTTTTCCCCTGAGCCGGCCTCACTCCATGGAGGGGAGACACAGATTTCTAGCAGCAACACGGGCCATCGAAGGAGGGTCCTGAAGTCGGGGACCCCCACTTCCTGCCGCAACTCAAATCCGGGAGCTCAGCCAAGCCTTACCTACGCCCAACTTGTAGTTCGTCTTCCCCTCGCAGACCCTGTGTCCGCACCTTTGCGAGGCACAGAGCCACCGCCTTGGGGTACCCCTCGGGTAACTGAGGCCTGGAAACGTTCTTTAGTGGGGGGAGCAGATTCCCCACCTGCCCTGGGGGCTCCCGAAGGTCAAAGGCACACATCACCGCTCGTGACCTTCTCTGAGGTCTCACACAGCACAAATCAACAAAGAGGATTCTGAGTTCCTAAGCCCGGCCCTTAGTGTTACCGTGCGCTTCCCATGCAAGTGAAAAGTAACTAGCAAAATCATAACACGAGACCCCTGGATGATTAAACCACCACCACCACACCCCAAGAAGGTCACGTCTAAGGCGGCTACCCGACGTCCCCACTCAGGAGGCAGCAGGGAGCGGTACGCACATTTCCCTGATGCAAGGTGGCAAAGATCTGTTCCAGAACCATAAGACACGTCCGCAGCCCGTGGCCTGGGGTCGCCACCCTGGGAGAAGCACTTGCCCGCGCTCCTGACCTGTTCTGGCAGCGGGGACAAAAGGGTGAGCGAGACAGAAAGGGTCCCGGCCCCTGCAGGGCGCCCATCGCGGGGAAAGACGCAAACAATGCAGTGCTACGGACAAGGCACCGGGCAGGGGGCGCGGGGGACGGAGAGAAGAGCAGAGAGGCAGAGGTGGCCTCTCTGAGATACAATTAGAGGCGAGGCCTGAAGGAGAAGCAGGAACCAGCACACGGAGAAGCTCAGAGGCAGAGCTGGGGGCGTCAGAGCAGCTCGGTGCCTGGAGCACAGGTGCACAAGGCCTGCGTCCAAGCGTCTTCTCTGGGCCACCCTGAAAGAGCCTCGGCTTATCTGGGGCCGTGGATCCGGACGGGTGAGCAGGGAAGGGGCAGGGTCTGGTCTACCTTTTCAAGAGATTCGGACAGATATCTGCGGTCTGCTTTAAAAATAACACGAGAGAGGGCTGGGGGTGGGGGTAGCTAGGGTAAGACTGGCCGTGAGTTGATAATCACTGAAGCCCGCTGACGGGCGAATGAACCTACTTATGTAGGTTCAAACTTTCCCACCGTTAAAAATCGAAAGGCTGTAGCGGCACCTGGGCGGCTCAGTTGGTTGAGCGTCAGACTCTTGATTTCGGCTCAGGTCATGATCTCACGGTCCGTGAGTTCGAGCCCCACATCGGGCTCTGTGCCGACAGCGCGGAGCCTGCTTGGGGTTCTCTCTCTCTCTCTCTCTCTCTCTCTGCCCCTCCCCGCTCATGCTCTCTCTCAAAACAAATAAATGAACATTAAAAAAAAAATTTAACAAGCTAGGGTGTCTGGCTTCAGCGTGGAGAATGGGCAGTGGAAGAACACGGGAGGAGACATAAGTGTCAAGTCGGGGTTGGTGCACTTGTCCAAGGCGAGGTGCTGTGGCCTGGCCCGGGTAGGTGGCCGTGGGGAAGAAGATAATTTCAGAAGCAAGGTCAAGGTCAAGAGGACTTTTTGACGGAGAGATGAGGGAAAGAGAAGATTCAAGACGAATCAGCCGTGGGCCCAACTGCTGAGCTGGGTATCGGAGGGCGTGGGGGGCAGGAACACACGGCACGTTTGGGACGCTCTACTGGGTTGAACGTCGTCCCCCCACATCTCACATTCACCCGGAACCTCAGAATGGCACTCTGTTTGGAAGGTCTTCCCACACGTGGTTAGTGAAGAAGTCATCCTGGATCTAAGTTGGCCCCAAACCCAGGGACTGGTGTCCTTATAAGAGGGGCCAAGCCAGAGACACGGGAACACGCAGGGACGAGGGCCATGCGGCGACAGAGACAGTGACGCGGTCACAAGCCGAGGAACGTCGAGGGCTGCCAGTGACCCTACCGGAACTGGGAGTGAGGCACGGAACAGATTCTCCCTCAGAGCCTCCGAGGGAAGCCAAGCCTGCCAATCCCTTGATTTCAGACTGCTGGCTTCCAGAACAGTGAGAGAGTAAGTCTGCATTGTTTTCAGCCACCGAGTTGCGGTCATTTGTCACAGCCGCCCCAGGAAAGTGCTGCAGGCGGCGGTCGCCCCCTGCTCCTGGTGGAGATGGCCAGTAGGCACGCCGGTGTGGAGCTCGGGGGGAGACCAGAGGCATCACGGGCTCACAGAGGACACAGACTGGCACGGACTGGAAGGTCTCAGGGGCAGCGCAGACCGAGGGGCGAACGGACCCTTGGACAGGCCAACATTTCGATCAGGAAGGAGGCTAAGAGGCTGGAACTGGGGAGTGAGGCCAGGAGGGGGACAAGCAGAGAGAGGGGGTGACAGCTGGAGGGAGACCAGGAGTTCGCAGGAATGTTCTGGGTTTTATTTTTGACTCTTAAGATGGGTGGGGATGAGTGGGACGTTGGGACCATTTGTGTTATGGTCGTCACGAATATGATCATAACAAAAGCAGCAGCAAGGCGACTCCAGTGCCCCTTTGGCTGACTGTTGCCGTCTATTCCTGTCTCTCCCTGTGTCCCCCACTTGGAGCTGTAGGATCGGCTGAAGGGAGGGTGGCCAGGAGTCACACAGTGAGAGAGAGAGACACACACAGACGTGCAGCCTGAGCACGAGTCAAGCAAGAGAAGAGGGAAGTCCCTGAGCAGAGAAGGAAAGGGCTTGGCTTGGCTCCTGAGGCTATTTCTTGTTTTGCGTCCTTGAACTGCTGGTGACACTTCCCCGTAGCCTTCGAAGTGAGGAGGGGTCTCTGTCCCTTGCAACCACGGGCGCTTTTGCCAGAAGCCCATCCCAACTCCTGCAAGAGGGCAGCTGCCCAGCAGGAAAGCCAGCCAGACGCAACCACGCGACCGGTCCCCGTGGCTAAGAGGGAGACGTACAACAGATCGTCCTAACGCCAGGCTGGGGCTCCTACATCGGGGCTGCACCCCGACATCCATCCTTTAAAAAGGCTCAGGCAACAAAATCTGCTCCCAGAGGGGCAGCTGGCAGTGACCCTACACAGATCACACATGTCCCTCCTGATGAGCAAACTGAGGCCCAGGAAGGGAAGAGGCTGTCCAAGGTCAGTTAGGGCCCGGCCAGCGTGGGGAGGACTGAATCACTGTCCCCTGCCCCATCCGACAGCTCCAGGAGCCCTCGTCCCTTGTTGCCTCCCAGGGAGCAGGGAGGACCACAGCAGTGAGCCATTCCTGCCTGCCCAACTGTGGTCTCGTGAGCCCCGAGGTCTCCACACAGCATGGTGAGGAGAGCTGGGGCGGCGGGGGACGTTTACTGACCGATGGGAGCATCCCCCGTCCCTCAGCTCAGGAGGGTGTGGAACGGAGGGCGGAAGGTTCACCTCTGCCCAGACCACCCGTCCAGCAGTTGTAACTGAGGTGCCATCACTGGTCATCCTTATGGGCTGAGCTCAGGAACCAGGAGTCCTGGGTCCTGGTCCCAGGGACTGCTGCCTTGCCCCGTGCCTGGGTGACAACCTTTGGCTCTCTGAGGCTGTCTGGCCAGCTACAAGTTCTGTGACTCAACAGCAAGCTACCCCCAGCCAAAGTTTCACCCGGAATCCAAGAACCCAAGGGATACCATTTAGGACTATTGTCCAACAAAGAAGGGACAGGGGAGCCCAGCCACTATGTCCTCAGGCCACATCCTGGGGATACTCAGTTCATCCCGCCCAGGTGCAAAACAAAAGGAACCACGGCCCCTCTGGGGCTCCTGGAGCTGAGCCATCCCGCCTCTGACACCCGAGTCTCTTGTGACCTGCCCCCTCCCCATTCTCCCAGGGGACCCTCCTGGGTTTCTCCCCCCACATGCCCCCAGCCCCCTCCCAAGGGGCCAGAGTTGCTGCCTGGACCTCAGGACCATCTGCCCTGCGAGGGCTGGGCCGGGGTTGCGGAGCGAGGCGGGGAGGGGCGGTCCTCTGGCCATTACCTCCAGGTCTCCCTTGGTGATGGATTCCTCCTCCACTCGGAACTGCAGATCCTCCACCTTCCTGCAGGGGGAGACGGGGCTGAGCGCGCGTCGCCCAGAGCGGTGGGCGTCGCCCAGTGACGGCAGAGATGGGCGAGGCCACCAGGTGCTCAGACCCCGCAGAAAGCACTGTCCCAGGGTCATGGCCGATGGGGGCAGAGCCTCCTGGAAAGCTCCGGGCCTCCCAAATTCCCACCGTGTGCTCTACTCAGAGGCCGCCGGCCTCTCTAAAATGGGGGCGTGGAAGCCAACGTCCTTCCTCCCTAGGGTGGCGGTGGGACCGGGCGGCAGAACAGGCTGTAAATTGAAGCACATTGGTGCTGGGAACCTCACTGCCTACCGAACAGACCAGTCTGCGGGGACAGAGGGAAGGGGGGGTGGGTTTCTTCCCCTGCCGACCTCATTCTCATCCCCTCCCCTCAAAATCGGCCAGGGCTGCTCCGTGATGAGGGCCCCCACTGCCCCGCTGCGGGCATTGGCAGGGACCCTCCGGGAGGCACATTCACCCACCCACACGCCAAGACAGCACAGGGGAGACACGGACACGGTTAACAGCTCACCAAGCTGCTCTTCCCGGGGCCTCCTGACAGCTCCCGGCATACGGGTGAGGAGATGGGGCCCAGAAAGGGCAAGAGACCTGCCCAAGGTCACCCAGCAGGTATAGGGCCCTGAACACAACCCCCGGGGCATCTTCAAGTTTTTATTTGTCAGCATCAGGCGTGTCGCCATGGGAACCAGATGTGTGGGCCCCGAGAACAGTCTCAGGCAGATATAAATAAACTCTTCTCTCTCCAAGTCAGACCGTAACAACAGCCTGTGGCTCACAGGCCTCGGCTGAAAGCCCAAACCCAGACCCAAGGCGAGGGCTGAGGGTGGGGGCTGCCTGAGGCGTGGGGGAGCGGAGGGAGCCACAGAAATCTGAATATCAGCCAGGAGACAGAAGCCCCGGGCCGAGAGAAGCCCTGTCCCCTGTCAGCTCTGTCCCTTCGGGTGACCCAGGATCAAGTCAGGCCAGAGGCCCTACACCGAGGGAACCACAGTCCCGGCTCGTCACTGAGGCAGGAGGGAAAGAACCACATCATCACCAGCAGGCCGGTGGCCTCAGGCGAATCCCTCGCCTGCTCTGAGCCTCAGTGTTTTCATCTGTGACACGGGGGCAATACCTGCCTCCTGGGCTCGTGGTAGGATTGAGAGAGACCTGGGACCAGGGAAAGCGCTCAGCAGGGGGCTGACACCTCAAAACACGGTGCTTCTCTGAGCCTCAGTCTCCAGACGCAGACGAGCTGGGAGCCGAACACACAGCACACAGCCCAGAGGGGTGCTCCGCGATGTGAACCGGTCTGGGGCATGGGAGAACCCCTAGTTCAGCGAACCCCACCCCCGTCTGGATGGAGGGCAGCGGATGGACGTGGTGCGTGGTGACTCCCAGGCGGGGCGCTTCCCTCCAGCCTGCAGAGATGGGGATCATCACCCCACTTTGCAGATGAGGGGCAGGCCCGCGGGGCTCACGCCACTGGTCGGGGTGATGCAGCCAGGGTGTGGCGGAGGTCCTGAGCCCGGGCTCCGCCTGGCCACCGCTAACAAGGCCCAGAGAAGTGCCCCCCGGGACCAGGGCAGGGGTGGCACACACCTTCTCTCCTCCTCCAGCTGGTTGGACAGGTCTGCCTTCTCCTTCCGCACACTCTCCACGAGCAGCCGGGCCCGCTGCAGCTTCTCCTCTGCTTCTGCAACATACTGGGCCCCGAGCAAGGGCCGGGACGGGGTCAGCCTCCTCCCGGAACCAGGCTCCAGGTGGCAGAGGCCACTCCCGCCACCATCACGCCCCTGCCAGCTGGCCAGGCACAGACCGTGGGCCAAGCTTCGAGGGAGGAGGGCCTGGCTGAGTGCCGGGCATGGCAGAGGCCAGCCTCTGGCCCACCGGTCCCCAATCCCCTCCATGTCCCTCAACACCTAAGGGTCTAAGACTCCGCTGTCTGCTAAAGGCCTCTGTGACAGCCTGGCCTTAATGATTCCAGCACTTGAGGGTGGGGTGAGCCAGGCTCCGAAGGGGGACGGGGACCCAGGAAGGATCTCTCACGCAGGAGACAAACATCTACATCAGGGAAGAAGAAACACTGGACAGCAGGAGACTCAAGGTTACGGGCGAGGGCTCGCCTCCCTGAAATCCAGCACATGGAGCTACTTCAGGGCACGATCTGGAACGTGGACGGTTGTAGACAAAAAACGTGTAGACAAGTATATTCAGACAAAGTGAGTAATTGGGAATAACCTGAACAACTACAGGGACGGGCTGCGTCGGTAAGGACACGCCCCATGATGGATGGGAACACAGCCGTTCAAACAGGGAAGAATTTTCCATGACCCAGAAAACGCTCCCGCTATAGCAAGTCAGAAAGAGCACGATATACCCAGGTTCTGGATCCATCAGGAGGAGGAGGGGTCTTCGTATCCTCTGCACACCCCTAGTTCTCTCTGCATGAGGGTGACTCACAGAACTGGCCCGGGGAGGCTGCTGGCGCCCTCTGGGTGCCCCCACCGCCCCGCCAGCCCAGCTACCTGCTCATGCTGGGCCTTGAGCAGGGCGATCTCCTTCTCCACTTCACAGATGTGGCTCGTGGCCTTGGCCACCTCGGCCCGCTCCAGATCCCGCTCAGCCAGCAGCTGCTCGATGTGCTGCTGCTTCTCCTTCAGCGCCTCTTGCAAGGCAGTTGTGCCCGATATCTTGCGGGCATAACGCGAAGAGGTCTCCGTGAGCTGCAGGAAGGCGTGGGTGCAGGCAGGACTCAGGGATCTGGAGTACCATCCAGACGACAGCTGGAGCACCTCAACTCCCAGGGTCCTGCTCCTCCCTGCCAGTGCCCTAGACAATCTACGCAGGGGGGAATCGTGATGTTTGAGATCCAAGGAACGCTCCCCAAATCTCAGGAGAGTCACGGCCTCTGACAGTCACGGCACCTGGGCTCTGCCTCATGGTGGCCTCCCTCACCTGGATTGCATGCTCTGGAGACATCCTAGACCCCCAACCTAGACTGGGCTTGCACAGAAGACCCTCTGTCCAGTAGGGCAGCCTCACCTTCTCCCCTCACCCAGGGTGACTGTGGCAACCTTTCGACTCCCTGCTCTGCACCTGTATTGCCTACCCTCTACCCATATCACTTGTCCTGTACCCGTATGACCCTCCTTAACTCCCAGGAAAGGGGTTAGGCTACTGATAAATCAGTAACACAAAAATAACAATAAATGTAAATGGATCAATCTTCTCTATTGAAAGATATGGACTTTCATCTTTGTTTTTCTTTTTCTTTTTCTACGCCCAATGTAGGGCTTGAACTCATGACCCTAAGATCAAGGGTTGCATACACTACTGAGACAGTCAGACACCCCTAAGCTTTCATCTTTGTTCAAAAACCCCACAGAGGGATGGGGCGCCTGGGTGGCTTGGTCGGTTAAGTGTCTAACTCTTGATTTTGGCTCAGGTCATGATCTCACGGTTTGTGAGTTCGAGCCCTGCATCGGGCTCTGTGTTGACAGCTTGGAGCCAGCTTAGGATTTTCTGTTTCAATCTCTCTTCCCCTCCCCCACTTGTGTTCCTGCTCTATCTCAAAAATAAATAAACATAAAACAAAAAACAAAAAGCAAAAAACCAAACTCACAGAGGAATACTTGGAACCAGAGCAGGAGCAAGTCAGGGGTCACTGGCTCACCTGGCTCCTTCTGTCCCAATCCCCCCCCCCCCCCACACACACACACACCAGGTTAACCCTCCCCGGCTCCACCCTCACCAGTCCACTGCGGCTGGGCCGGCCCCCCACGGAGGAGGCCACCGAACTGACGGAGCTGATGGAAGAACTGCTGGGGCTGTGGGTCAGTGCCGAGACACCCATGGCCATGCGCTTGGTCTTCTTGGCCTTGGCAGGGCTGGTGGACGGGAAGCCGATGCGTATTACCTTGTGGATGGGGGCGAAGAGGCCAAACTTGGGCGGGCATTGGAAGTACCTGGGGAGGCAGGACAGACACACACTGCCGTCATGGTCCCACAGCCTGGAGCCACCCCTAGCCTACCTGAGCAGAGAGGTTTGGCCTTGGGGGGTCCCAGCACCCTCACCCCACGACCAATGGATGGGCCTCCCAGAAATGGAATAACAGTGAGTACAGTCTGAGATTCTCTGCAGCCATAAGTAGCCAGTGGGCATATTTTGGAGGGGAGGGGAATTATTGAGCACCCACTCTGTGCCAGTCCCTTTACATGAGTGCTATTTTCAATCCCCCAACCAGTCTACTGTTATCCACATTTCACAGATGAGGAGATTTAGGCTCAGAGAGGTTAAGTAACTTGCCTGAAGTCACCCAGCTGGTTAAGTGGCAAAGCCAGGACAGGACCCCCCAGTCTTCTGGGTTTGGCTCCCTCACACCATTCAGTGCCCCCCCCCCAGCCACATCTACAGCCCCACTCTCATGACTGCCCCTGGGCTACCCCAGCCCCAAGGAACGCCACTGGCCCTCTGTGCACAATGCTCCCAGCACAGAGCAACAAAAGCCTAAAGGAGATGCCTTGGAGGTGGGGGCTGAGGCTCCCAACCTGGCCCTGAATTCTGAGAGCAAGAGTGAGTGGAAACATCCATCTTGAGAACAGGAAGGCCAAGTGTTGTCCCGGAAACTCTGGATTGTCTTCTCCCAGAACCTTCCTGGGCACAGATTCCACATGGGACCAGGGAGCTGGTGCTGTCCAGTTTCTGACTCTCCTCGAAACTGCCACCCCATCCCGCCTCTTCCTGTATGCAGGTCTTTGCTGGGACTGTCCTCCCCCCCCCCCCACCCCCGCCCCAATAGAGCAGATCTTCCTCAAGCCATTCCAAAAACAAAACCCTACTTCCCTTCAAGACCTGGTTCAAGTATGGTTCCTCCCCTGGCAGCTTGGCCTGCACCACCTTGGCCACTCCTTTTCAGAGCTGTCACAGCCTCCCCTGGGCCACACAATCTAGCCTCGGGACAGCCAACACAGGCTCTTGGGCCACTGGGCCTTAGCCCCACGCCCCTGCCACACACTGCTCACCCAGGACATCACACCCCCAGCCCCAGCCTTAGACTCTCTTGACCCAGCAGAACAGGCAGTCAGCTCTAATCAGGGACAGCAAGGGACCTGGAACCCAGTGGTGACCCCACTCATAGCTGCTGGACACGGGCCAGTATCGGATTATTTCCTGTATCACCCAGGGGAACTCCCGGAAGGCAGGAACCGCCTCCTCTTTTCTAGGGCTCCTACCCCACGTGTGGCATGGAAGAGGGAACACAGAACCAATGACCCACTTAGCACTTGCCCGTGACTCTGTGCGACCTTGAGCAATGACCTCTCTGGCCTCTGTTCTCTCACCTGTAAAATGGGGGTGCTTTTCGCAGCGCCTGCCTCAGGCAGAAGGAAGCTGGCAGCATCTATACCGTGGTGAGTGGCCCAGCTACCCACAATGAGGGTACCCACAGCTACCCTCAATGCTGACCTCCTCCGATGCCCCAGCCCTTGCACCCACCCACCCCCGGAAGAGCAGCCCCCTCCCAGACTCCCCCGGGGGAAGCCCGCCATACCTGGTGCCCGCCACCGCCCCATCGTTCTTCCCGAGGGGCTCGTCCAGCTCCACACCGCACCACTCGCCCTTGGCAAAGTCTGTCTCCCCCACGTACCGCACCACACCCGTCTTCGTCCCGCCGACCTGTTGGCGCACAGAGACACTCAGGTCCAGAGGACGCAGCGGGCACAGGCAGGGATGGCCAGGCTCATCTCCCCTCTCCCTTCCAGTGTGCAGGGGAGAAGGAAGAGGGGGTGAGGAGGAGGAGAGGCCCGAGGACAGCAGCGAGGGATACGGGTAAAACCAGAGCTTCCCAGGGCTGTCCCGTGCAAGGGCTCTGGAGACAGACCGACGTGCACTGAAACGCTGCCACTTACACGCTGTGTGAGCTTGGGCAAGTTGCCTAACCTCTCTGAGCTTCAGCATCGTCGCCTCCAAAAAGTTAGTTAGTTAGTTAGTTAGTTAGTTAGTTAGTTAGTTATTTTCCCCCCTTCCTGAGGATTAAGCACTGAATGTGTGCTGTCTGGCAATACCATTATCAATACCTAACGTCTCGATAAACGTTATCCTTAAAAAATGGTTAAATGATGGTTGGCTGCTGTGTGGCTCAGTCGGTTGGGCGTCCGACTTCGGCTCAGGTCATGATCTCGCAGCCTGTGGGTTCGAGCCCCGCGTCGGGCTCTGGGCTGACAGCTCGGAGCCTGGAGCCTGGCTTCGGATTCTGTGTCTCCCTCTCTCTCTCTGCTCCTCCCCCATTCATGCTCTGTCTCTCTCTGTCTCAAAAATAAATAAACATTAAAAAAAAAAAAAGCACATGAAGAAATAACCTATTGGAGCCTTTGCATAATGGACAATAATTTTTACTCTAGCCTCACTTTTGCTTAATTGAGGTAAAATTCCCATAGCATAAAATTCACCCCTTTGACTACTATAAAGTGCAGAGCCCTGGGGCTTTTTAGTACATTCGCAACCATCATGTTTCTGATCCCGGGACATTTTCTTTTTTTTTTTTTTTTTTTTAAGATCCCGGGACATTTTCATCACCCCCCCCCCCCCAAGAAACCCTGCGCCCAGAAGCAGACCCCCACCCCCACCCCCAGGCAACCACTCTTTTCTACAGATTGCCTTATTCTGGCCATTTCCCAGAAGTGGAATTATCAGCATGTGACCTTCTGTGTCTAGTTTTCCTTCATTTGGCATCATGTTCTCAAGGTCCACCGACGTCTATCCGTGGAAGCACTTCATTCCCTTTTATGAATTCCAGCATACGGGTTCCGTCCCATTTTGTCCGTCCGTTCGTCCGCTCTTAGACACATGGGTCGTTTCCAGTGGTTCCAGTAAACCACCGTGAATCAAGGGGCCGTGCACATCCACATACAGGTTGTTGTGTGAACGCCTGCTTCTAATTCTCTTGCTTCCCTCACGGTTGAAGGCGTCGGGCTGGGTCTCTTCCTCCAGCCTTTCGAAGCTCCCTCTCTCTGTTTCCAGGGTGGCTGTTGACAAGTTCCAAGCCGACCTGAGTCCCGATCCTTCGGGCGAGCCCGTCTGCCCACTGCAGAAACGGGCAGAGCTTGCTCTGTCTCAGGGCTGTGCAGGCACATGGTGAGGTGCGTTGGGTGTGGGCCTCGTCCCTTGCCTGGGCTCCCGTGGGCCCTCTCAACCAAGAAACCCTGGTCAATCCCGGGGAATTTTCTCGCATTCCTTCTTTGACTTCTACCCTCCTCTTCCTGTTTCCTTTCTGGAACCACTACATTTGGAAGCTGGATCACCTGTAAGGTTCTCTGAGGGTATTATTTTCTCTCCTGTTTCCATCAGTCTTTTCGTTCTACTTCCTGGGAGATTTCCTCAAACTTCTCTCTTAAAAAATTTTTTTTAATGTTTATTTATTTTTGAGAGAGAGAGAGAGACAGAGTGTGAGTGGGGACAGAGCAGAGAGAGAAGGAGACACAGAATCTGAAGCAGGCTCCAGGCTCCGAGCTGTCAGCCCAGAGCCCAATGTGGGGCTCAAACTCACAGACCGTGAGATCATGACCTGAGCCGAAGTCAGATGCTTAACCGACTGAGACACTCAGGTGCCCCTAATTTATCTTTTTTTTTAAAAAGTCATCTCTAGGGGCGCCTGGGTGGCGCAGTCGGTTAAGCGTCCGACTTCAGCCAGGTCACGATCTCGCGGTCCGTGAGTTCGAGCCCCGCGTCGGGCTCTGGGCTGATGGCTCGGAGCCTGGAGCCTGTTTCCGATTCTGTGTCTCCCTCTCTCTCTGCCCCTCCCCCGTTCATGCTCTGTCTCTCTCTGTCCCAAAAATAAATAAAAAACGTTGAAAAAAAAAATTAAAAATAAATAAATAAATAAAAAATTAAAAAGTCATCTCTATGCCCCAAAGTGGGACTTGAACTCACGACCCCAAAATCAAGAGCTGCATGCTCTACTGACTGAGCCAGCCAGGCGCCTCCTCAAATCGATCTTCTAATGCTTCTGTGGAGTTTCTTATATGTGTCATACTTTTTTGCTTTCCCAGAGCATTTTTGTTCACTGAACATTCATACTCACGTACATAGTGGTGTTCTGTTCAGATCTAATGCCTGTAGGACCTTCTCTAATTTGTTAGAGGACTGGCCACTTTCCCCAGAAAAGCTTCTTGTGCTCACCCTGAGGAGGGTTCTAGAAGACGCAAGCGGGGAAAGGGGGTCAGCCATCAGGATAGAAATTTCATTGAATTGGGGCGTATGGGCGGTTCTGTCGGTTGAGCGTCTGACTCCTGAGTTCAGCTCAAGTCATGATCTCTTTGGTTTGCGGGATCGAGCCCCATGTCCGGCTCTGCACTGAGAGTGCGGGGCCTGCTTGGGATTCTCATCTCTCTCCCTCTCTCTGCCCCTCCCTTTGCTCCCTGTCTCTTCTCAAAAGTAAATACACATCAAAAAAAATTTTTTTTAAATGTGCATAGCTTGGGACACTTGGGTGGCTCAGTCGGTTAAGTGTCCAACTTCAGCTCAGGTCGTGATCTCGCGGTTCACCAGTTCGAGCCCCGCCTCGGGCTCTGTGCTGACGGCTCAGAGCCCGGAGCCTGCTTCGGATTCTGCGTCTCCTTCTCCCTCTGCCCCTCGCCCGCTTGTGTGTGCATGCACACGCGCTCTCTCTCTCAAAACAAACATTAAAAAATAAACAAATAAAACATGAAATACATACACACGGTAAATAAACATTAAAAGAAAAAAAAAAACCTCCCTTCCCTGTCGTTCTCAGGCAGGTTCAGGGAAGAGTGGAAGCAGACACGCGTGTTTATCCACCGTGTTTGCCGGAACCTAAATGTTACCTCCTCTGACACCCCCAAGTGTGCCTCACGTGTGCCTGAAAGGGACCAGCTCGCTAATCAAAACTCACTCCACTCCCAACGTCTCCCCCACACCGACTGCCTGCCGGGCACATCGAGGACACGATTTCTAAACGTCACAGCGCTATGCAGTGTGCAGCATTACTCCACTCCTAGATGAAGAGACTGAGGTTCAGAGTAGTCAGGGAGCGGAAAAGCCTGCTGGACCTCTCTCTCTTGCTTCTTCGGTCCTCGCGGGGCACAGCTACCAGGCTCCCCTCAGGCGGGGGTCTGTGGCTACAAGTGCACTACCCACCTCTCCCCGGCCCGGGAGGGTACTGCCTCACCCTTGGTCCTCAGCTGCCTCCGGACCCAAATCCTCTCCTTGTCCCTTCCTCCTCCTACAGCACAACGGAGCCAGGTGGGTACCCTCCCCGAGCTGGGAGCAAGGCAGAGGCAATGGAGAAGTTTCCAGAGGGGATGGGTGTGGCACTGACCGCCCCACCCTGGTCAGCACGACCTCGGGACACCGGTCTCCCCCACGACCCCCGAGATTCTGCTCACCGAGACCCCAGCCCGGGTGTGGCAGGCCTCACCCTCCAGACGGAGGACATCAGCCTCTTCTCTCTCTCTTTTTTTGATATAATCCTTCTTTACTTTAAAAAAGTTAATAGACTTCTTGGAGGCAATTTTAGGTTTATAGAAAATGTGATTAGGTGGCTTAGTCGGTTGAGCGTCCGACTCCTGATTTTGGCTCAGGGCATGATCCCAGGGTCAGGGGATCGAGCTCCGCACTGAGCCTGTTCAAGATTCTCCCTCTTTAGGGGCGCCTGGGTGGCTCAGACGGTTAAGCGTCCGACTCTTGATTTTGGCTCAGGTCATGATCTGTTTGTGGGTTCGAGCCCTGCATCGGGCTGGACATTGGGGAGCCTGCTTGGGATATTCTGTCTCTCACCTGCTCTCTCTCTCCAAATGCGTAAACTTAAAAAAAAAAAAATGAATAAATAAAAGAGAACACTCCCTGGCACCCAGCCCCACCGCGTGCCAGGCCCCAGCCTCCCCTTTGCTCCACCCGCAGGTTATTTGGGCCGAACACCAACTGCATCCCAGGTCTCCCAGAGCAACGCTGGTGGGAAGGCCAGGCTCATCTGTTTCTCGGGGACTTTCCTCTGAGGAAGTCAAAACTGGTGACTCACTTCAAATGCACGCCTCTGCCGCAGATCAGGGTAGCGCCCACACGGCGAGAGAACGGGGCCCCAGGGCCGTCCAGCTCAGCTCTGCCATCAGGAGGAGGGGCAGGGCGGGGGCATGCCGGGCCCACGTCACAGGGCTGCTGAGAGCACAGCGAGGGGCTCACGGCCAAGGCTGGACCAGCACCTGCCGGGATGCTGTGTTGGGGGGAGGGGGTGGTACTGGTGGGAAGAAGGGCTGGCCGAGAAGAAGGGTCGCTCTCGGGAGATGAGGGGACAGAAGCAAGCGGTCCCTCGGTGGCCCTCCCTGACGGTGTCCACAGCTGCTGATGTGACCAACCGCCAGCGAGAAGAACCTGGGGTTCAACTAGCCTGTGCAGCCCCGACACGGGGCCAGCGGCGCCTTGCTCGCTCGGGACCACCCCCCGGGGCCCTGAGTGGTTCATTCAGCATCTTCCTGGCACCAGGCTCTGCGGTGGGCACTAGGGGCCCAGCCGTTGTGGACAAAACGGACAAGGCCCGTGGTCAAGGCGCTCTCGGCCGTGGCAGGAAACCGGCAGTGGAGGAGGAGGAAGTGGACTCCTGCTGTTAATCCAGGCGGTTGGAGGGGCTGGGCAGGGTAACATCAGAGGCCTCTCTCTCCGAGAAGAGCCCATGGGGCAGAGGCCTCGCGGACGGGGGGCATCGAGCTGTGGGAAGCTCTGGGGGACAGTGTACCCTGTGCAGGGACCAGCCCGGGACACTGGAGGAGAGGACAGAAGGCGGATGCGGCCGGGCTCGGCCAGGGAGGGAGGGACGCCGGGTGGCCCGAGGGTGGGCGGGCAGTTGACAAGGGTCTGGGGGCCATGGGAAGGCAGGTGGGCCTTATCTCAGGTGAGATGGGAACCTGTGCGGTGCAGGGACCTGGGTGGGGGCAGGGAGACCAAGGAGGAGGCGGGCCCTCCGTCCAAGAGAGAGGAGCCTCCCAGGGGAGGCGGTAGGATGGGGACAGATTCCGGTGTGTTTTCGAGACAGCACCGGGGACTTCCAGATGAGTCACATGGCTGGGGAGGAGAGAAAAACAGGGCACAAGGCTGAGTCCCAAGTTCCTGGCCTGGTCGCTGGAGAGGCAGGTGAGTGTTCACAAGGACGGGGAAGACGGGAAGAGCAGGTCAGGGATGGGGTGGGGGATAAACACATGAGTTCTGCCTGGGGCATGTGTGACAGGTTGACCCGTGTCCCCTAAAAGAGATACATTCAAGTCCTGACTCCCCCGTCCCTCCCCATACCTGTGAATGTGACCTTATTTATTTATTTATTTTTAAAATTTTTAAAAATTTTGTCTTAATGTTTATTTTTGAGAGGAGAGAGAGAGAGAGCATGGAGGGGAGGCGCAGAGAGAGGGAGACACAGAATCGGAAGCAGGCTCCAGGCTCCGAGCTGTCAGCACAGAGCCCGATGTGGGACTCGAACTCATAGACCGCAAGACCATGACCTGAGCTGAAGTCAGACACTCAACCCACCGAGCCACCCAAGCACCCCACCTTACTTATTTATTTTAAAGTTTATTTATTTTAGTTACTTATTTTGAGAGAGCATTTTGCTCTCTAGCAAGCGTGAGTGGGGGGAAGGGCAGAGAGAGAGACAGGGAAAGAGAGAGAATCCCCAGCAGGCTCCACACCGCCAGTGTGGAGCTCGAACTCACAAACCACGAGATCATGACCTGAGCCAAAATCCAGAGTCAGATGCTTAACTGACTGAGCCACCCAGGCGCCCTGAATGTGATCTTATTATTATTAATTATATTATTATGTTTATATTATTTAAAGCTGAGGTCCTTCAGATGGGATTAAGCAGTTCCACGACTCCAAGATCAAGTTCCCGCTGCCCCACCGGGTCCTGCGTCGTCAGCACAAGCCATGCTTCACCACCAAGAGGCCCAACACCTTCTTTTAGATGCAGAGCCTCCCTGGCCCCAGGTCCGCCCAAATAAGCTCCTTGGGAAAACCCGGGTGCTCAGAAAAAAAAAAAAATTAGCATTAGCATGGGCCCTAATGGGATGTGATTGGTGTTCTTATAAGAAGAGGAGAGACACGGACACATGGAGAGAAGAGACCGTGTGAAGGTGCGGGAGGGGCTGGGTGAGGTGGCTGCCGGCCAAGGAATGCCACGGGATGCCAGCAGCCTCCAGAACCGAAGAGAAAGGCACAGAATGGGTTCTTCTCTTGATCCTTCAGAGAGCGAACGGCCCTGCCAGCACCTTTGACTTGAGATTGCTAACCCCTAGAACGGAGAGAAAACCCCCTTCCTGTACAGGACTAGTTGGTGGCAGCTGTTAGAGCAGCCCCGGGAAAGTAACACACGCTAAGCAGGGATGCTGTGTAAGCACTTGATCTAAGACACCAGCCACCCCTGGGCAGTGGGATGCCCCATGTGTCCCGACTGTTCTAAGTCACAGGCCCAGATGGTTCCAGCAGGGAGACTGCACAGGGGGAGACGAGCCAAGGCTGGAGTTTGGACCTGACCCGAGGCAAGGAACACCTCCCTGCTGGCCAAGGAGGTAGGAGGAAAGCTGGGGTGGGGGGAGGGAGGAAGAAAGTGCTTCCAGAAGGAGGCAGGGAGATGGACGGTGCCCAGTTCTGCCGGGAGGGGACATAAAGCCAGGACAGAGAACCGGTCGCTCTAACTTGTACTGTGCAGATCTGTGGCAGCCTCAGTTTCCCCGGAGCAGAGGGTGCTGGACAGCAGGGGTGGAGACCGCGTGCACAGAGGGGGCTTTCAAGGGTTTAGCTGAAGGGAGGTCAGAGAAGTGGGCACGGCTGGAATAGACATGGGGCAGGGGCTCAGTTTTGGGGTTTTTTTTTAATGTTTATTTATTTTTGACAGAGAGAGACAAAGCATGAGCAGGGGAGGGGCAGAGAGCGAGGCAGACACAGAATCCGAAGCAGGCGCCAGGCTCTGAACCGTCAGCACAGAACCCGACGCGGGGCTAACCCATGGAACGCGAGATCATGACCTGAGCCGGTCAGACGCTCAACCAACTGAGCCACCCAGGCGCCCCTCAGTTTGTTTTTAAGGTGGGCGCAGCCAGGGCAAGCGCGTGGGGAGACTGGAAAGGGGGACCCAGAAAGGAAAAAAGAGGCCCCTGTGCAGGGGCGGGCAGGAGCTGGCGGCGGGGGCCCCAGACGGTGCCCCGGACGGAGGGCTGAGGGTGGTGGGGAGTAGAAGAAGGGATCAGAAAAGCGTGGCTCATCGTTGGAGGAATTCCAGGCACGGATCAGAAAGGTTATCCGTGTGTGTGCTGGGGCAGGGGAGGGGCGGAAAAGGACAAAGGCAGGGCAACCAGCCTGCGGGCCCGAGCACGTGGTTGACCAATGAGGGCCAAGGACACCAGGCCGTCATGAGCTGCTGTGACTTCAGGGAGGCTCTCTGAGCTCCGAGCCCCTCACTGCACCTGGGACCCCCATGGCCGAAGGGAACACCCACCCTCCAAGGACTTTAAGGCTGGTAAGAACTAACACTCAGAGCTGACTTAGAGCAGGGCTTCTAAACAGCCTGCACACCCGGCAGGTGAACTATTCTCCCATCTTCCAGGTGAAGGGACTGAGGCACAGAGAGCGTAAATAAACTGCCCGTGATTCTTTAGCTGCTACCTGCACCTCAGGGGGTAGCGTTGAGGCCCCAGTGACACCAGGATCCATAGGTACCTCTGAAGAGCAACATGACTTAAAGACCATAAATAATACTGCTCATGCCTTTGACCCAGTTCAGAAGCAGGTTTAACAGCTGGTGAAGCTAATACAGCTTCTGCACCGGCCTCCTCCAAGGCCCTGGGAAGGGCCCTGATAATGCATTTATAGGATCACATGATTTATAAAATCCGCAAAAAGCAGTTATATATTTTGGATATTGTCTCCTGTCCTCAAGTAAGTTCCAGCCTCCACAGTCACCCACATCCAGCATATAATTTTTTAAAGGGTGGAGTAGGGACAGGAAGGTGACGTAGCAGGTGTCCACAGCAGGCACAGGGAGAAGCGAGTCCTGGGGTCGGCTGAGCCAGCTGGGTCCTGGCCGTGAGCAGTGGACCAGGCTGCAGGACCGACCCTGGAGAAGCTGCACACTCCGGTGGGACGGGGGACACATGGGGCTCCATCCTTTCGGTAGAAGCAAACCCCGTGAGTAAAGTCCTCCCCCCCACCCAGAATCCACGGATATCCTGTTTCTAGGGCAGTCTCAGTTGGTAAGTATAAATAGAGGGATGGGTGGCTCAGCCGGATGAGCGTCCGACTTCGGCTCAGGTTGTGATCTCGCTGTTGGGGAGTTCAGCTGTGCTGACGGCTCAGAGCCTGGAGCCTGCTTCGGATTCAGTGTCTCCCTCTTTCTCTGCCCCTCCCCCGCGTGCACATTCACACGCTCCCCCTCCCTCTCTCTTTCTGTCTCAAAAATAAACAAACATCAATGAATGAATGAATGAATGAATGAGTGAGTGAATGGCTATTACCTCCTGGCTGCGTGACTCCAGACCGGCTGTTTCCAGGGCTGAGCTCAGTTTCCTCATCTATGAAATGGGAGGGTAACTCCCAGCTTCTAAGGCAGTGGGCCGGACCCAAAAAGAGTAGGTACAGAAAGTGCTGGGCACAGCCCCCAGTGTGAGGGACGCCCCCAAGACCGCGGTAGGAAGCCAGCAAGGCCCATCTGCTTTGGCTGCCACCAGCCCTGCTGATGGGCTAGGGCCTGGCAGAGACTTCTAGAGCAGTGCCCACCCTGTGCAGGCTTGTATGCCCCCCCTGCCCTCCCTAAAAGGGAAGCAAAGGGAGTTCCAGACAGGATCAAACTGGGGATCAACCTCCCCACTCCTGCAACCTGAGAACCAACCAGTGCTGGCCCATAACCCCCTGGGCCTCCACTTCCCACCCCAAAGAGGTCTCAGACCACACCCACGGCACTCACGAGACTCACCAGACCCCGAGTAACTGTGAACACTTCACGTCCACCAGCTTTCTTAATGTTCTCAATGAAAGCAGCCCAAGGGGGCTTCTATGCCCATTTTGCTGAATGGACAGACAATGAATGAATGAATGAATGAATGAATGAATGAGGGCGAGGCTCAGTTAAGTGACTTGCCCAGCATCACACAGGCGGGAAGTAGCAGCAAGGGCACCAACCTGTACCCGATCTCCCTATAGTGGTCAACGGCCAGCAGGTGCCCTTGGCCCCCGGGCACCCCCAAGACAGCTCAGTGAGACTGTATGCCAGCTTGCCTGGGTCCCATCAGCCAGGTGGGGACGGCTTCCCGGGGAGCCGTGGCAGCAACAGTAGAGCAACAGCCCCACCACAAGGACCCTGACTAGGAAGTCACAAGTGCCCCGAGAGTCTAGCCCCCTGTCCCCGGAGCTGCCACCGCAGCCCTCTGCCACTCCCCTGCTCCACTCTTGCCCCCTCCCATCCTTTCCTCGTCAAGCAGCAAGCAGGATGCGCTTAAAGATGGATCTGCCCGTGCCATGGTCCCTCTGCAAATAGAGCAAACCCCCTCCACTCCTTCAGGGTCAAGCCCACATCAGCCTCATAGGCACAATGCTGCCCAGCACCATTGCTAACAACAGCTCAGCCCTGCTACTCTTTTGTTTCTCTAGTCCGTTCCCTCGGCTCAGCCCGAACACCGGCCTCGGGGATGCCCCCCACCAGGTCAAGCCTCCGTGATGGGCACTCACCCGGATCTATAAGGAAACACTGATGTCTGTCTCTCTCCCGATAGACAGTGAGCTGGAGGGCAGGGACCAAGTCTGGCCACGCCCTCCACCAGATCACCGAAGCGGGTAGTTCTGTCCACAGGGAAGCAGGTTGGGAAACCGGCCCCTGGGGTGGGCAGACCCCAGAGAGATCACCAGGGTAGAGAGACTCAGGAAGGCGGGCTGCGGGGGCTGGTTTGAGTCTTTGTAAGTTACTACGTAAGTTCTTAAACTTCTCTGAGTCTCAGTTTCTCCATCCACAAAGTGGGGATAAAATTACATCATGGTGTGGGCTTGAGGATTCAACAAGGCAATGGGTATAAACATTTCCTCTATTTCCCCTGCCCCTGCCCCAAATACCCTACCCAGAAGCCTCCAGGGGAAACCTTGGCGTTGTGTGAGGTCCTCGGGGTAGGGAGGGAGAATCCCAGGCAACAATACTTTCCTGCAGTCCCCACAAGGGGACCCTGGAGCCCCCCAAACCCTTCCCCATTCAGCCTTGGAGCTCCAGGTAGCTGGTCCCCATAGTCCTGCAGAAGACTGATGAACACAGTGTCCCCCACCAGCTGACTCTACCCCCACTGGCTTCTCACACCCAAGCCCACCAGATGCCCTTCAGAGACTGCCTCGTGGGTTACTCTCTCCTTTCCAACACTGTGGTTCTTGACGGGGGGGGGTGGGGGTGGGGGGGGTGGGCAGGGGCAGCTCTGGGGTCACCTCGGCCACCCTAACCCTGGGCTTGGTACAGCAGGAACATGACCCTGTCCTGCCATGACCTTGGCACCCCCCCAGCCCAGCCCCGGCCCACAGCAGGTGCCAGGGAAACACTGCTTCATTCGGACTTGATGAATGAATCCAGATGATGAATCCAGACTCTAAAGGACTTGGGGCCACTGGCCCTTCCAACGTGGCCCAATGACAGGGAGCGGCAGAGAAGAGGGGCCCCCGGCAGGAAGACTTGGCTGATGGTCCTTTTGGCTCCAAAGAGTGACCCAACTCTCTCCCCGACACCAATAGTGATCGTTGCGTAACAGCCGATTAGGTGTCTGAACCACCCGACCCTGTGGTCCTCGGCCTTTTCCAGGATAGGCCTGGGGCATCCATGCTGGTCAATGGATAATACCATTGGGAAATACCATCGGGCGGGATCCGTGGATAAAACCAACAAGAGCTAACGTGTATGGGGCACCTCCTAAGTTTCTGGCACCGTCTAGAGGCATTACACATATTCATGCATCCCAACCCATTTTACAAATGGGAAGACTGAGGTCCAGAGAGGTTAAGGCGCTCGCCCAGGGTCACACGGCGACAGTCTCCAGAGCCCATTGGACCGGCATCCCCGGTCACTCCGTTGTGGTTCCGATGAGGACTGGGCGTCCCAGCCCGGACCCCCCCTCCCGAGCCCCCCCCCCCCACTCAACCCCCCGAGTCCCCTCCCTGCCCAGCCCCCGGGGTCCAGCTTGCCCCTGAAGGTGGGGCGGTGGAGGCAGCACTCACCAGCACGCGGTCTCCCAGGCGCAGGTCCTTGTCGCCCCGCTTCACGGAGCCGCTGTCCGAGAGGTTGGAGCCCGACTCGTTGCCCGTCTTGACCGAGCTGTTGAGGACGCTCTCCCGCAGCGGGATGACCCGGCTGCTGAGCGGCGGCGTGGCCGTGCCCGAGTGCAGCGACAGGTTCTGGGCGGTCAGCGACTCCACCGAGTGGGCGTCGCTGCCCGAGCCCTCGGCCGTGGGCTGCCGGGTCAGCTTGGAGGGCCGCGTGAAGATGCCCTGCAGGGCCGGGCACTCAAAGTAGCGCACGCCGCCCACCGCGCCGTCGTTCTTGCCCACCGGGTCGTCCAGCACCACGCCGGCCCACTGGCCCGGCGCGAACTGCGTCTCGCCCAGGTACTGCACCACGCCCGGCTTCACGCCGTTCACCCACACCCGCTCGCCCACCGCGAAGTCCCCCAGGAAGTCATCGCCCACCTCGGCCGGCTTGGGGCCCGGCTTCTCGGCGGCGGGGGGGGCGGTGGCGGCGGCGGCCGGGCCCGAGGCCTGCTTGTGCAGGGGGGAGCCTGCGGGGCGGGAGAGAGGCAGCGGTCAGGGCTCCGGGGTGCGCGGTGGGAACCGGGAGGCGCCCCCCGCGCTGGCTGACGGATGGGGAAACTGAGGCACGCACGGCGGGGGGGGGGGGGGGGGAGGGGGGGGGCGGGCAGCGCGGCCTTGGGCGTCCCCGAGGTCTCTCCCTATCTCCCAATCCCTCCGGAAGGTTCAAGGATTAAAAAAAAGCTCAGGGGGCACCTGGGTGGCCCAGTCGGTTAAGCGTCCGACTCGAATGCAGCTCAGGTCTTGCTCTCACGGCTCTGTGAGTTCGAGCCCCGAGTCGGGCTTGTGCGCTGACCAAGCGGAGCCTGCTTGGGATTCCTCCCTCTCTCCTTCTCTCTGCCCCTCCCCCGCTGGCGCTCGCTAAGTCTCTCTCAAAAATAAATAAGGAAACTTAAAAAAAAAAAAAGGGCAAACTCAGGAAAGCACCTCCTCAGAGCCTCACCTTTCACAGCTCAGGGTCACTCAGGATCGAGGGCCAGGAATGAACCCATTCTCGAGGGTTACAAACTGCCACCTCCCCCTCCCAGCGGGCTCAGGCTCCTGGCTGTTAACCTGAGACCACTCATGGCCCACCACCAAGGGGAAGTGGTCTCTGTGTCCCCCACCCTGCACCCCAGCCAGCTCAGGGCCCAATACAAACGGCTCCAACCCATTCCCTGACAGCTGGGGACAGCCACAGACACCCTGGGGCAAGGAAGGAGCCAGAAAAGCCTCTTGCTCTGCTGCTGAGTCTCCCCTCCCTGAGCTGCAGCCCAAAGCATCAGGACTGCATAGACCAGGAAAAGGGGGGAGGGGGAGGTGCATGGGAGACAAGTCCTTCACTTCCAACATCCTGGGGCTGACCTCTGGGCTCTCCGTGCCCTGACCCAGCCCCTCTTTAGAAGAAGAATGACCCTGAGGCTCAGAGAGGCCAGGGCCTTGCCCAGAGTCACACAGCAGAAATGGGACTCAAACCCAGGGAAGGGGCCTGCCCCCTGGGCCCGGGCCCTGAGATGCTATAGACGAGGACGTGGAAGGCAAGAGAAGCAACTTGCTCAAGGTCACTCACGAAAAGACAAAGCAGGACTTGAACCCACATGCCTTATGCATATCTGGGCCCCACGCAGGGCCTCCTGTGCTATGGGGCTCAGGAAACTTCCCCATTTGCACCACGAGGTCTGGAGGCTGTCCCCCACTTCCTGCCAGACTCAGCATCAGGCAGAGAAGGACCCACCTTTCTCTGCTCCAGAGGCTGATGTGTTTGTGAAACAGTGATGCCTATGTTTCTAGTCCTTTCCAGGGGCAGCCAGTGAGGGGCTACAGGGAAGCAGCTCCCACCAGCATCTTCCTTTCAGCCACCGCCAAGAGACCCTGGGCCCAGGCCTGGCAAGAAGCTCAGGACTGGAAGCCAGAGCTTCTAGGCGCTGGGGAAGCCATGTAACTCCAAGGCCCAGCCCGATGTGCAAGACCAAGCATGTGGTTCTCTCTCTGGGGCGCTGGTGGCGGGAATGGGGAAGCACGTGGCACCCGAGGCTGGGGCAGCCGGGATGGGGGGGGGGTCCTGACAAAGGGGACCTCTCAACTGTGGACTGGGCTCTTGGGAGATCGACGGGCTCCGTTGCTGAACTTGACTAACAACCACGGTGATCAACCCACTAACTGATGCTCTGTGCTAAGGGCCTGACATACAGTAGCCCGTGTGACCTTCACGGTTAATCCTGTGAAGTCATTTTGTTATCCCCCCTTTACAGATGAGGAAAACTGAGGCTCAGAGAGATCAGGCACTTTTACCTAGGTTGCCTGGCTAGAGGCCTCTGGCTCTTGGTGTAGGGTACACACGTATATTAAACCAAAAATAGAGCACTAAGCACCTGCCAAGCCAAGCCTCAAGCTACAATCACCCCAAATCTTGGACTCCCTTGAATGAACCCATTTTCCAGAATCTGCCCAAACCCTACAGTTCCTTATAAGCAGGGAACAATCTTGTCTTTTACTCCGTCCCATGTAGAGACGTCCCCTTTGCTTCCTGTTAAGAGAAGACCCCTAGGCGGGACCCTGGAAGGGGGGCCCCCCCAGGCTCTCTTCCACCACTGAGATGCCATGAGGCAGAGGCCACACAGTGGCTGAGGGGGCAGGTCCTGGAGCCCCAGAGACCAGCAGCTCCTAGCCCTACCTGGGTCTCCTCCTCACCTGCACCTTGGTTTCTGGGGCTGTTCTCGGTGCCTGGCCCAAGCCAAGGGCACAGTGAGGGCTGACTGTCATGTTATTTTGATAACAATGATTTATACGAAGACTAAAGAATTAAAAAAAAAAAAAAAATTAAGGGACACTTGGGTGACCCTGTCCATTGAGTGTCTGACTCTCGGTTTCAGCTCAGGTCATGATCTCATGGTTCGTGGGTTCGAGCCCCGCGTCGGGCTCTGTGCTGACAGTGTGGAGCCTGCTTGGGATTCTCTCTCTCCTCTTCTCTCTCTGCCCCTCCCCTGCTCACGTGCTCTCTCTCAAAATAAATAAATGAACTTTAAAAAATATTTTTAAACATTTAAGAACCACAAAGGGTCCCAGGAGGCAGAAGAAGGGCTCCCAGGCAGGTTCTGGTGACCTTGGGAACCCCACAGCGGTTCTCCCACTCACCAGATCAGGCGGGCACCTTCCTTAGGAAAAGCCACTCCGAAAAGCAGCCAGAGGAAGCCACATATTGGAGTATGGCCCAGCCCCGGCCCCCATCATAACCATGCCCAAGGTGCTGTGGTCCATCAACGAGAAGAGTCGGGCAGCTACCGGTCTGGATCAACGGGCTGGATACTTTCTCCACGTTACATTCTTTTTGATTTTTTTAAAGTTTATTTATTTATTTTGAGACAGAGACAGCATGAGTCGGGGAGGGGCAGAGAGAAAGGGAAAGAGGGAATCCCAAGCAGGCTCTGCACTACCAGCACAGGGCCCGATGCGGGACTCAAAGTCATGGAACCACGAGATCGTGACCTGAGCTGAAACCAAGAGTTGGACGTTTAAACGACTGAAGGGGCGCCTGGGTGGCTCAGTCGGCTGAGCGTCCGCCTTCGGCTCAGGTCATGATCTCACGGTTTGTGGGTTCGAGCCCCACATCGGGCTCTGGGCTGACAGCTCGGAGCCTGGAGCCTGCTTCGGATTCTGTGTCTCCTTCTCTCTCTGCCCCTCCCCCGCTCATGCTTTGTTTCACTCTGTTTCTCAAAAATAAATAAATGTAAAAAAAAAAATCTTTTTTTTAACGACTGAGCCATCCAGGCGCCCCCTCTACGTTACATTCTTACCATGCAGATACTCTTGTCCAAAGTTACCCAGGCAGGAGTCAGGCCCAGCTGGTCTGGCTCAGAGCCCTCCCCCTCAACAGCTCTCCCACAAGGCTCGCATGTGTGGCACCTGCCCTTCCGGTATCTGTTTCTAGAACACGTGCCTGTGCCCAGCGGCTCCATGTGTCTGCTAACTGACCTGGGCAGCTGTGACGCAGGTGAGCACCTGTGCCTACCCGGCCTCTTTGCTCAGAGCACAGAGGAGGGTCCCAGGTCGAGGGGGACCCAGTGTGGCTCTTCTCAGTCAGAAGCTGCCCACACAGCTGTCCTCCCCAGCTGTCCCGAGTCAGGCAGACCCTCAGGTAATCTTTCTTCCCCACCCGCCCCTTCTAAGGTCATAGGCCCAGAGACCAGTTGTTCTAACAGCTGCTAAAAGCCAGGTCCCAAGCCCGTGGCGACGGCGCGCGGGGGTTTTGCTTCATTTTTCCTCTTCGGTGCCCTCGGCGGCCCCAGCCTCACAGGACAAGCCCTCATCAAATTCCCCCCTCACACCAGGAAGCTTCCAGAGACCAGGGCTTGGGGAGGCATGGAAAACAGGGATAGAATCCCCTTCCATCCAGGGAGCCAGGCCTGGCCAAGCCCCTTCCTGGACCTGCACCTGTTTCCCCACAGGACGGCAGAGGGCGAGGGCAGAGCGGCCAGGACCTGACAGTCTGTGCATCCCTCCCTGTTCTCCCAGGGCTGTCAGACCTGGCCGGCTCTCCCGTCACACCCACCGTCACACCCACCGGGCTCTGAGGCAGGTTCCAGAAGCTCCCTGACGGCAGGGCCTGCCCCGCCCCCACCCCTCCTCAGAGCCTTTGCACGGAGCAGCCTGGCCCGGCAAGCCCCCGCGAAAGCGAAAGGCGGCAACAGACTTAAACCGCATTTGAGCACTTGGTCCTTTCCCCAGACTCCAGGCACGAGGGAATCTACTGCCGGGTTTCAAGTTCAAAGCAGGACTTTGAAAAAAGGGCTGAGGGGCGTGGGGTGGGGTGGCGGCAGCTGGCGGCCTGTTGCAGCGGAGGCGGGGCGCCCAGGCGAGGAAGCACCCGCCCCTCCCCCCTCCCCCGGCGGGGACTTGGGTCCCTCCCTGCCTCAGGAAGAGGGGACAGGCCTTCCAAACCTCAGCTCCCAGGGACCCAGTTCTCTGAGCACCCAGGGTCAGATGCTAGGGACTACAGGCACGGCCAAATGGGGGCTCACACCGGGGTGGGGTCCAGATAACAAGAGAACCGCACAGCCACAACTCAGCTGGCCACCTCCCCGACTAGAAGGAACTAGATCCGTGGGGGCCTGGGGCTGGGGAGCGAAGGTTCACTGTTCTAGCTTGGAACGCCCTTCTCCCTGTAGAGGCAAACTCCCGTCCCCCTTCGGTCTCCCCAGGGACCCGCCTCCCCACCATCGCTCGCCTCTCCTCCGGTCACTGGCTCCCCATGTGCGCCACGAACACCCCCCAGCCCGCAACATGACAGCTTCCTCTGTGCTGTCGGCTCAGAGCCTGGAGCCTGCTTTGAATTCTGGGTCTCCCTGTGCCTCTGCCCCTCTCCTGCTCACGCTCTATCACTGTCTTTCTCTCTCAAAAATAAACATTAAAAAAAATTTTTTTTTGAACAAAAATAATTAGCTCTCCAGGAGAACAATAATCCCGATTCGTAGAGTTTGCCGATTTCCATAACGTAAATTCTCCCACCGTGGTCAATTTCAAGCTACCAGCATGATGTCACTGAACACGGATGTGGAAAGAGATCATACGGTGTTTCTACCACAGAGCAATAACCTTACAAACACAGATACTATAAAATCCTACCTGCAGTAAAACAGTAATATTTTACCAGTAATAAAATGGTGGTATAAACCCTACTAAAAGCACTAGCAGAAATCATGAGTTTTGAGTATTTGTTACCCATGTTTTTAATAGAATTTATTAAACTGTAAGGTCACACAGTCTAATTTTTTAGGGAAAGGCTGCCTTTAACATCTGGCTCGTAAAATTCCTGACAATTTCACCATGGGTTCTTGTGAGCCGGTATGGGCCGGTGCCAACCCACACCCTGGACAGGTGGCCAGCCTCAAAACCCACCAAAATTCTCTACAGACGCCCTGAATGACAGGCAGGCTAGAAGGCACACAAGCACCAAGTCTCTGACCCGTCTCCAGTGCAGGGAGTAGGAGGGGAGGGGCGAGCTGCAGGAGGTCAGGACCTGGGGAGCCCTGATCTACACGGTGCCCCCTACGATCTAACCCACACCCGCACCTTTAGCTCCTTACGTGCTGCCACACCCCTGCCTTCCTGAAAGACCTGAATACATTCTCCTCGTAAAAGATCCAAATGACACAGGAAGATAAAGTAGAAATTGGGCCCCAATTTCTCTCTCCAGTCCAGATCCCTTCCCTGCTGCCAGACCTGTCCCTTCCAGCAGCATCCCCTCGATGTCCCCTGGGATCTCTCACACTTGACGTTCTGAACCACGGTGATCCCCTCTCCAAGAGTGCCTCCTCTGTACCCCTCATCTCTGGAGTGCATCCCCAACACCCACTTAGACCACAAATCTTCCTTGCTCTTTCCCCTACTGTTTACCCTCAATGCAATTATTCATCAGATCTCGCAATTCCACAGAAGAAATAACTCTGAAATCCACACCTCCCTCTAGGGTCTCAGAGGGCCCTCCTGAGATCAGGCCTGCGAGATTCCACACAGCTTGCCCCAGAAACCTCCAGAAGGGTCTCTCTCAGCCTCCAGCACCCCCTGCCCTGCTTCACCCCTGTCCAAAGCCATCCGGGACCCCTGCCAAACACAAACCCACTCACGTCATCACCCCCCACCCTGGTCATTTCAACTCTAGACAGGGAATACTTTCTAGTTTCACCTTGGACTGGTATAATGAGCCTGTGTTAATTTGGTTAATAAAATGTTTTAAAAGTGAAATACAATATTTTCAATGAGAAAAAATTAAGTAGGGAGTGTCATCTTTGGTCCATTTCCCAAAGAAATAATTTAAAAGAAGAAACGGACGTACTGACTTGTCATTCACAAAAGAAACAACAACAGAAATCCTTGGGGGCACCTGGCTGGCTCAGCTGGTGGAGCATGCGACTCTTTGACCTCAAAGTTGTGAGTTCAAGCCCCATGCTGGGTGTAGAGATGACTTAAACATAAAAAAAAATCTTAAAACAACAACAGAAACGAGACCCTCAATCTAAGTGCCCCCAAATACGGAAGCAGTTATATAAATTATGGTCAAGTCTTTCAGATTCTTCTTTTAAAAAAAATTTTGTAATGTCTGTTTATTTTTGAGAGAGAGGGAGAGAGAGAGAGAGAGAGAGAGAGAGACAGAGCATAAGTGGGGGAGGGGCAGAGAGAGAGGGAGACACAGAATCTGAAGCAGGTTCCAGGCTCCGAGCTGTCAGCACGCCCCAAGTCTTTCAGATTCTTGAGCAACTTTAAAAATACTTCTCCCAGGTTATACAGAAAGGTGTTTCTGATATGATACTTGGTCAGAAAGGAGGGCTCAAGGGGCGCCTGGGTGGCTCAGTCGATGACACGTCCAACTTCGGCTCAGGTCATGACCTCACGGTCTGTGGGTTCAAGCCCCTTGTCGTCGGGCTCTGTGCTGACAGCTCAGAGCCTGGAGCCTGCTTCAGGTTCTATGTCTCCCTCTCTCTCTGCTTCTTCCCCACTCATGCTCTCTCTCTCTGGCTCTCTCAAAAACAAATAAACATTAAAAACAAATTTGTTTAAAGAAAGAGTGTCCTAACATAGACACGGATGCCTAGATGTGGGTGGTGGGAAGAGAAAACGCGATAAAAAGATACCAATCTTACAAAAACACAAGAGGGGCCTTGCAGGGCCTCACAGAGACGGTATGTCATGAACTGAAGGGTGTAATGAAGTCTGCCCTGTGTCCCTGAAGGCCAGAGGGAAAAAAGCATGCCTATGTAAGACCCAGTCCCCCAAGGAAGCAAGCATCCCCTAAATGTTCTACAGACCATAGTTCCACAAAGGGATAACAGATATTATGAACATAAACACTGAACCTCCAAATTCAAAGAAGATTGAGAAATTGCAGCTTAAATAAAGTTGAGGTTACTTTGCTGCAGGACTTGTCAGAGCCTTTAACGTGCTAATGAGCACCATGACTGCTTAAAGGAGGTGACGATATGATTCGTCATCCAAAACCAGACACCCTGAAGAGAAAGGAGGAGTTATTACTATAGCGTCGTGCCATGACCACGGACATAAACTAGGGCTGTCCCAGACAGAACGGTCACCCTGGCATTTTCCTCTCTGTGTCACCTAAGGATACCCTGCCTGTCCATCACAGCAGCTCCAACATTCTTCACTGGCACAGCCACTCTACAGGACTCCGTTTTCCCTTGGTTTGCACAGGCTGCCTCAGGGATACATCTGAGTCCCACACCGACTCCCCTCTCCATCCTCGGAGCCTGGGACCAGGCCGAAACGCAGGCTGGCCACAACACTGACCTCCCCTCCCCGGGGGCCCCAAAGCAACATGACATAAATGCACCACAAACCCCAAAGCAGCCTTGTGCTCTAAGCCTTCTCCTGTCCCCAGCAGATGCTCAAGGCGGAGGTTACGAAGGAAGGGACAGGGTCCCCATCGCATTCTTCAAGGGTGCCGGCTTTCCCACCGCGAACCTCCCAGTCCAGTCCACTCCCCAGTCAGTCGTTCTGACAGAGCCAGCTAATATGGCCTCCAGGGAGGATTGAGTCCACCCCCCTCCCCTGGCCCACCCTCTGTGGCCACACAGGCCCAGCATCCACCTGCTACACTGCCTTCAGCCATCCCTCGCCGAAGAAGGAACCCTCTATCAGCCCACTCCAAGGTTGTGCCCTGTCCCAAGGGTTGTTCACTGTTCCTTCCTGAGCCAAATTGAACTCAGAAGTCCCCTTCGGTTCCCCCTACTCCCGAACCAGGAGGACAGAGCCCCCACCCACAGACTCAGGTGGGGACCCAGGAGGAGAAAGATGTGGGAGGCTTACCCTGGAAAGAGCAGAGCCAGCTCCCCATGGAGAAGCCCTGCTCCGGCCACAGCACGGCAGACAGGCGCGGACAAGATGGGCCCCTGCGCGTCCCCCCACCCCCACCCCGGGGTCGATACTGGGCGACGTCAGGAGCATTAGGAGGCTGCCCCACCCCCCACCTGCCCTGCAGCCCAGCCACAGAAAAGCTCAGCTTGGCTTTCCCCATCCTGATGCCATTAAAAAGTTTAGGATGTGGTCAGGGGAGGAGGGCTGGAGAAGCTGACCTTGAAGGGAGATGAGTGCTGCCTGGGGCAGGATCAAAGGCGGGAGGTCTGTCCCCGTTCTGCCCAGGTTTGCACGGCATCTGGGACAAGTCACTGAAAACACGGGCGGGATGCCACCTGCTCTCCCAGGGAGCCGGGCACCAAGGTGAAAGACATAATTGTCCAGGAGTAGAGTAGGGTAGGGCCAGTGCCTAAGGCTACAGCCCAGCTCCAAGCTCTGCCGGCCCCATCTCGGGCACAGTAGGCTGGCTCCCGTGTCTGCAGCGCCCACAGGGGATGGAGGACATCGGGCCCCAGTTCCATAAGCCAAAAACGCTCTGGGACCAGCCCTGTGCAGGCCCTTTCGGGGGAATCACAGTATAGGAGGTGAATCCTCTAAGCCCCGTGTGGCCCGCTCCCTGCCTGAGGGGAGCTCCCATGCACACTTATCCTTGACCCCCTATGTCCTGGGTCCCCAGCGTGAGGAAAGGCCACAGGCGCATTGGGGGACAGCTGTGACCAACCTACGGAGAACAGATCACTCCTCCCACTTACCAGCTGCCCAAGACGGGAGCCGAGTGTGCGGGGCTGGGACTGAACTGGGGGTCCCAGCCACGCCTTCCCTGTGGCAGGGTGGCAGGTACCGGCGGCCTGAGCCAGCTTCAGCCCCAGCCCAGAGTCTCCATCCCAGCGCCACCACTCCCTGGCCCTGTTATTCTGGGCAACTTCGATGACAGCTGAAGCCTCAGTTTTCCCATCTTTAAATGAGAGGAAGAGTTATCCCACTGGGTTGTTAATGAGCAGAAACATGGTCAGACGCCTGCTTGTGAAGTAGAGGGTGGCAAATGCCGAGCCTTCTAAATGAGATGCCTCGGGGGCCGGACCACAGTACAGGGGGTGGGAGAGGCCCCTCAGGGACCTGCAGGGGAGGGGCAGGGGCAGAGGGAGCACGGCAGTGACCTAGGATCGGTCCCTTGGCCCAGCAGCCCTGAGCCTCCTCATGTCACCGTGGCCAATCTTGCTGGCCTGGCCTGCCTCCACCTGGCGCCCAGAAGCAGGCCCCAGGGAAGGGCTGAGGGCCCCTATCTGTCCCTTCTCTCCCACCATCACAGGGCCCTGGTGGACCCTGCCCGATCCCCACAGGAGGCTCCTGACTTGAAGGGAGGGCTGTTCCCCAGCAGCCAAGACGGCTGCCAGCCTAGAGGCCTGGACCCCCTTCTCCCTCCTCAGGCCCAGGATACATTGCAAAGCCCCAGGCGGCCCTGGCACCAGCTTCCAGCTCTCTGCTGGGGCCCTGGGGCCCCAGCGCCTCCCCCGACCCATTCCCAATACTCCCCCCATCGCCCACTCGAGGTGCTCTCCAGCCCCCAGGCATCTCAAGACTCAGGACCTTTGCAGACACTATTCCCTCTGCCTGGATGCTCTTCCCCTAACCTCGGCTGGGTTGGTTCCTGCTTGTGGCTCAGATCTTTGTACCAATGTCACCTCCGGAGCGAGACCCTCCCTGACAGTCTGATCTGAAGCAGCCGCCAGGGGTGTGCCCCATCCTGTCTGGCCGCGCTGCCCCTGACCTCTCCAGTCTCTGCCCACTGGTGGGGCCCAGACCCCGCCCTCCTGCACACCTGCCGTTATGACCACCTCTGGGCCCCCTCCCGCCCTCCCCCCGGGAAGACAATCCCCCTCCGATGGCCCCCTTGTTCCTGCCGCTTCCTGTGTGTCACAGTTCTGGGGACTGACACAGCTCCCCTCCCCTCCCCAATCTCCACAGGGCGGGAGGTAGGGGCATCAGTCCAGGCCCGGCCCTTGGCCAGACCCTCTGCCCGGAGGCTGAGCTCATGCTTTGGGAGGCAGCCATTGCCCGATTCCCAGAGCAGAGCCTAGTACCCCCTCAATCCCCCACCCCAGGCTCCAGCCTCCACCAGACTCACCTCTGAGGCCCCAGTGTCCCCCACACAGGGTCCCAGCCTCCTGCAGGGGTGGGCAGATGGCCAGTGCCATGGGGGAGGTAAGGGAGCCTGAGGAGCCGGTGGGGGGGGGGGGGGTGTTGGTGAGGATGACACTGTCCTTTTCTTCTACCTGCCCCTCCCCCTCTCCAGAGACTGGGGGAGGGACGAAAGCAGCTGTGGGCCTCACACATCTTCCTTCCCTGCTCACCAGGCCAATTGCTCTGGGCTCCCTGCTCCCTCCCTGAGCCTGGACATCTTGCTCTGACCCGCAAAGGCAGCAAAGGCAGCGGGTGCCAGGGACAGAGGGAGGGGAGCGCCGAGCCCAGCTGTAGACTAGCGCCGGGCATGGGCGGGCACCGTTCTGCAATCAATCGGGCATTCACTGAGCCGCTCCTCCTCTCTCTGGAACAGTCCTGCAGGGCGGGGGGCCCAGGCAGAGTCAGACCACCCAGCCCCCACCCTCAGGGGCTCCCAGACCACCCTGCGGTGTGACTAGGAAGCAGCCCGTATGCCACACCGTGTGGCCCTTTCCCATGTCCCTCGAAAGCCTACGTAGCCCTTCGAGATGATGCAAAGACCCTGTGGCAGTGCAGCGGGAGACAAGAGGTATGGAAAAGTGACACGTAGGTTTGGGCACAGCCCGCGATCTCACCGCTTCAAACAGTAAGTGCGACAGGAAAAAAGACTGGAAGGAAATCTGCCACGGTGGTGGCTGTGACTGGGTTAAATGGAAGGGAGGTGGGTGCCTGACACTTAGAAATTTTTCAGTAAGGAGACCCTGGATGGGGAAAGGGACAGAAAGGAGTCTTTAATGAGTTTTGTAGCTTGCAGGCCCTTCACACTCGTTAACTCTCTGGATCCCACCAGAGAGAGGTTATTATCCCATCTGGGGCTCAGAGAGGTTAAGTAACTCTTCCAGGGTCACACAGCGAAGGCAGTTAGAAGGGGCATTGAGGGCTGGGTCAGAGCCGGAATTCAGGCCCCTGTTGATCAGGGAGGGAGAAATGATGAAAATAACCCCAGAAGGTGCTACGGGGCTCTCTCTCCAGTAGACAAGAGGGTGAGGCCTGGCTGGTGACCTTCTCCAGAGAAGGTGCTACACAACCCCCACCTCCTCACCCCCCTACTGGCCCAAGCTCAGCCCACATAGTGCCTTTGCCCATGCTCTTCCTCCACTGCCGGCCGGCCTTCCTCCTCCTCCACTCCATGTTTCAGTTCCTCCCATTCTGAAGGCTGAGCTCATTCCACCTCCTCTGGGAAGCCTTCCCTGATGGCCCACTCTTGGTGGTCAGCCCCTGACCTCTCCCAGCCCTGGCAGCGAGCGCAGGCATCCTCTCCCGGGTGGCCACATATGCCTCCCTCGATGGTCTCACCACCCGGCTCAGAACCCCCACAATCTGTCCTCCGCACAGCGGGCTGAGGGATGTGAGCGCCCGGCCACTCCTCCAACAGCTCCCGTCACTCTGAAAACAAACCCAAACTCCTGCCCTCTGCCATCTGCCTCTCCTGCCCTCCCAACCTCACGTCAGACTCCTCTCCACCCAGGCTTGTCTCCCTTCCTTCTCTAACCACGCCTCAAACCAAGTCAACGCCGGCCTCAGGGCCTTTGCATCACTCTATCTACCTGGAACATCCTTTCCCCTTCATTTCCTCTCTTCGGCCTCTTCACAGTGCTCAGGAATGCCTCCCATGAGTAAAGAAGGCTTTGCCACGTCAGAAAGCAAGTCTGGGCCTCCAGCAGGCTGTTCCGGGCAAGCCCTGCTGGCAGGGGCCCGTGCATGGGCCACACCGTGCAACTTCCTTACCCTCCCACCCTGGCTGTCGGTCTCTGCCGGGGCCCTGATTCTGCCAGCTCAAACCTTCCCTGACCCCACCCAGGGCCCAGATTGCCCAGTCTGGTCCCTGGCTATTACTTTTTGTCTCCCTAAACTTCTATACCAATCAGATGGGACGGACAGTGTCTTACCCTGCCAGCTGCAGTATAATCAAAGCAAGGATTTGTACCCCAAGACATTCATCACGACATCGTTTATCAAAGTGAAAAATAAGAAAGAATCGTCCCCAACTGCAAAGGATGGGTTAAGAACACGTTTCCCATTCTTTTTTTATCCTATTCCTTTTGATTTAAAACAACGGCTTCCCGTTGTTATTATGACAGAAGTGAAATGACTCGGACAACCCCAAGCTGCCCCCACCCTGGCCCACGCTCTCCCACCAGCACACTTGTCACTGGCCACATGCCAGTCTCTTGCCATGCGTTGTTCTGCCACTGGACCTTTGCACGAGCTGTCCCCTCTGCCTAAAATACCCTCCCCTTTTCAACTAGTAAACTGTCCCCCTCCAGACCTCAGCTCACATGTCCCCCTCCTCGGGGCTGACCTCCCAGACCTGGTCAGTCCCCAGTTCTAGCATCTCATGACACTCAGCCTCCCCCCCTGCCAGACCGGCAGCCCCGAGGGCTGGGCCCACATCCATTTTTGCTCAGAATGAGAACTCGGATGGCTAAGACCGTGTCAACAAAGCAGGCCTTTGACTTGTACTTGTTGAACGGACAGGATATTCTACGGCCATTAAAAACGACACGGAAAAATCCGCTTGACCACATTAAAAGAAAAAAAAAGCAGATTTTCAAATTATACACGCGGCACGATGGCAGACGATTCAGAAAAGAAGGAGAACATAAACCGAAGGACCAGTCTGGCCGATAGGGGGTGGGATTACAGGCAATTTAACCTCTGCATCAAACTTCCTAAATATTCCACCCGGGACCACCTCACTTGCACCGTCACACAAGCAGACAGCTGTCCTCTATCCATCTGCTGTCGGGGCTGGTGCCCCCAGCCTCCAGCCTCCGGCCCCGGCCCTCACGTCCGCCCACCAGCAGGAAGACAGGGGGTCAGACACGGGAAGGCTGAAGGGCGTGGTTCTGGGTGGCAGACAAGAAGGCGGGCGGAAGATGGGGCCGGCTCACTAGGAGGATCCCAGGGGCCCCTGTCCCCGAGGGCAGCCAGCAGTCGTCCCGCCTCCCAGTTAGGGAGCATGAGAGGGAGCGATGCACGTAAAGCATCCATCGGTGCCTGGTGCTAGTTGACTATGAGAAGGATCGCAGCCGGACAGAAAGGAGAACTTCCATGTACCGTTAGCCCCCCGCCCAGCGGCTCTTCCAGAAGAAGCACTCCCCACGCCCGGCCCCTCACCCACCACCTCCGGCCCCACGCACCTTCCTTGGAGCCGGTGGCCACCGCGGCAGCCGACACCGCGGCTGACCCAGTGGACGTCCGGCCCACGGGGCTCGAGTGCTTCCCCCCGCGGCCGGGGGGCTTCAGGCCGCTGGGCTTCTGCATGGTGGGGCCACTCGGCGTGTGGATAAAGGTCCGCGGGGTCACGTCCTCTCCGTCATCCTCATTCACCTGCAGGCAGACGAGAGAGATCGCGTCACAATGTCACCACTTGTCGGGGCATGCCGATGGTGACGCAGCAGGATTCCTGCACCCCCTACCCAGTGGGCCAGGGACCACCCCACCCCTTTTTCCTAGGCGGGGAAACTGAGGCCCTGAGCAGCAGCAGCAGCAAGCGTGGGCCCAGTGTGGCCTGCCCGACATGTGTCCTGGTCTGCGGGCCCCCGAGGTCAGGAGTGCTCTCTCTGCCCACCTCCTGGGCCCGGGAGGCGAGAGTCAGGAGCAAGCTGGCTTGGTGGGGTGGGGGAGGGCGGGCGGTCTGTCGCAACAGCTGTATTAGCCCCCACAGCCTTCCATCAGGACCACACAGGTCGGCCCAGCCACCGACGGCTGAGTGTGGCGCTCACAGAGCACGGGCCGGTACAGACTCTGGCACACGAGGCCAGCCGGGGGCAGGGCGGGGGCGGGTGTCACTCTTCGATGGCCCCTAGACCCTCTAGGACCAGCCAATGATTCACATCTCTCCCGATGCGGGGTGGACAGGGGGACACCTAATTCAATCACGGTTCCACCCTGTCACCCCAGAGCCCCTGTGCCCACCCTCCCAGCACCTGCCCACTCCACGCCAGGTGTGGGGGCTCGTGCACACAGACGCCTACGCCTGCCTCGGCCCCCTACCCGGATGGACTTACCATGCCCTCTGCCCGCCCTCCACCATCACAGCCCCTGCCTTTCCAAGCAAGCAGAGGACAGGATAGGAACACGACGCGGCAGCATTTGACAAAGGTGCGTCCTGACACAAGAAAGCCTCGTCTCCAAGGCAATCGACTCAGGGCACCAGATGCCGGCAAGAGGGGGCTGGCTGGTTGCGGGGGGACTGGAGGAGAGGCGGGCAAGACAGACCCGCTGTCCCCTGGCCGCCCCCTCCGCTTTCCTGCGCACACACCCTCTCTTGTACCCGATGTTCATGGAGGGCTCACCAGGGGCCAGGCCCTGTCCTGTCCCAGAGCTGCGGGGCTCTGTCTGGGGAGCACGCTGTCCACTCAGGAGACAGGATACAGAGCACTGCCAGATGGGTGGAGGATTCTGGGCAAAAGCATCCCCCCCGGGGACCTTGGGAAGAAGGAAATCAGCGTCCTCTGGCTGCTGAACTCTGGGGCAGTAGGAGATGCTCGTCTAGCCACCTCCTTACCCTGTCCGTGGACCCAGAATGTTACTCCCTTTCAGAGAACCTTTTCTCCGCTCTTGATCCGTAACACTTCTATAAACTTTTAAATTTTTTTTTAAGGTTTATTTATTTTTGAGAAAAAGAGACAGAATGTGGGCCGGAGATAGGCAGAGAGAGACGGAGGGAGACACAATCCGAAGCAGGCTCCAGGCTCTGAGCTCTCAGCACAGAGCCCGACATGGAGCTCGAACTCACAAACCGTGAGATCGTGACCTGAGCCAAAGCCGGACGCTTAACCGACGGAGCCACCCCGGTGCCCCGATCCGTAAGACTTCTAGAGGCTGACCCTGCCGCACATGCGGGGAGTGGACACATGACCCAGGCCTGGCCAGAGCCCCTGTGGTTAGTTAAGGAAAGATCATACGGCCTAAAGAGCATCAGGGTCTGGACTCTGGCTGCCTTTATCTTTAGGAAGGTTCTTTCCTTTCTTGGGGGCTGCCTGGGTGTGGGTTGGACGCCAGGGACTACAGGGCCATCCCAGCTACTGCACAGAGAAGCCTGTCAGGGAATGATGCCAACAGGGAGAGAGCAGAGCCGAGTTGCTGGATTTGGAGGGCCTGGATCCAGCTGAGCCTGAAGCTGGTCACTTGAGCTCTGTACTCAACACCAGTCGACAAATCCTCACGCACGGGCATCCTTTTCTCTCTTCGCCTAAACCTACTTGAGGGACACGGTCGCTTGCAACCAAAAAAAAGTTCTGACGAATACAGAAGCCAACCCACAGTGCTCGGGGAGGGAGTCTGCACGGTGCCCTCAGAACGGCTCTCAGGTCAGTAGGCTGAACAAGCGACAGTCGTGGGAAGGAGCCGCTCCTCACGCGGGGCTGGACAGCCCTAACAGCAGAGACAAGCACGCTCCCCCCCAAGGCGCACAGCGGGGACACCCACCTACACACCCAGGTGAGCCAACAGGAGACACGGCTGCCAGCCTTAGTCTGGTCCTGGAGCCGGCCAAACCAAACATGCCAATCCCCCGATGGACGACTCTGACCCCCGGACCCCCGGAATTCTGAGGCCCAGGAGTCACTCAACCAGCTAGAGTATGAGGCTACTCCCTGGCTCCCCAGAACCCGGCCCTCTAGGAAGCGCGTGCCCCGGGGAACTGCAGACATCCCTCTCCGGCTGGGTTAGGCTGTGTCGACACCCCCGAGCCCGCCCGAGCCCTAGCGACTCGCTGAGCCAGCAGGGGCGAATGAGCATGCTCTCTGGGGACAGCGAATATCCCACCCTGCGGGTGCCGAACTGGCCTGTTCCAGCAGTTTAGCAGGGGGGCCTCTGACCCAGGAAATCCTGATGCAGGGCCCCACGTGTGTGACCGAGGACCTTCCTGCTGGGATTAGGAGATGGAAGGAGCCCCCTGTGCATGCCTTCTGGGCCCCTTCTCTGCCTAAAACTCTCTAGGAGAGAAATGTTACAAATTATACATCTAATAAGAAACTTATATTTGTTTCCTTTTTCTTTTTTTTTTTTTTTACATTTATTTATCCATTTTGAGAGAGAGAGAGAGAAGGAAAACGAACAGGGGAGGGGCAGAGAGAGAGGGGGACAAAGGATCTGAAGCAGGGTCTGTGCTGACAGCAGAAAGCCTGATGCGGGGATCAAACTCACAAACCTTGAGATCATGACCTGAGCCGAAGTTAGATGCTCACCTGACTGACACCCAGACGCCCCAAACTCACATTTAAAAAACAAAAACAAAAAGCTTATATTCAGAACACATAAAGAACTCTCACCACTCACTCATCAGAAGGCAAACAACCTCATGGAAAATGAACACAAGATTTCAACACCCAGAGTGCCCGTCTGGCTCAGTCGGTAAAGCATGAGACTCTTGATCTGGGGATTGTGAGTTCAAGCCCCACGCTGGGTACAGAGATTACTTAAAAATTAAATAAACTTAAAAAAACAAAGTTAACTGTACACCTACCACATGACCCAACTGCCCAAGAGAATACAAACACATATTCATACAAAAATTTGTAAAAGGAACACTGTTCATAGCAACTTTATTCATAATAGCCAAGAAAGGGAAACACCCAAACATCCATCAACTGGTGAGTGAAAAACAGTGAATCTATATGAGAGAACCCTACTCACCAATAATAAGGACCATGACATATGAAACAATATTGACCACCCTCATCAATGTTACACTAACTGCAAGAAATCAGACACAAAACAGTACGTGTTGATCCTTATTTATAGGGAATTTCAAAACCATAAACACAGAAGCAGATCTGTGGCTGCCTGGCGGTGGGAACAGGGATGGACCGCACACAGGCATGAGAGAACTTTCCAGAAGGTAGAAGGGTTCTAAAAATGGATTATAATGGCCGTACAACTTATATTTATACTAAGGAGCAAATCTGTCATCAAACCGTACATTTAAAATGGTTTTTATGGGAAGTTAAATCTTAACTTTTAAAAATCATATAAAAGAATAAAATCCTCGAAGGCTCCCCATGGACGTTAGTGTGCGGGTCTTTAAAGCCCTCCTCATCTCTTCCCTCCAGCACTATGGTCCTCCCTTGCTCACTTCACACTGGCCCCACTGGCCTCTGGCCCCTCCTGGATCACACTAAGCACACTGCAGCCTCAGGACCTTTGCACACGCGATTCCCTCTGCCTCAAATATCCATGTTCGTTGCTCAAGTCCTTCGAGCATCTGCTCCAATGTCCCCTTCTGAAATTACAACCCCTACCGAGTCCTCCCCATCTCCAGCCTCCTTTGTTTTTTGCCACTGATCAAGGAAAGGGACTAGGGTCTGTTTTGTTTACTATGGTACCTTCAGTCCTGACAAGGGTGCCCGGTGAATACAGGTGCTCAATAGATCACTGTTGAAAGAATGAATGACACTGGCCCAAGGGGATGAAAGACCTAGGAGGCCCCCCTCACCTCCTCAGCACGCAGGACTCAGTGGCTTGTGGTGAGCAGCCCAGCTGAGTCTGATGGTGTGGCTTTTTCGTGGCCTGTCTGACTTGCCCGCTGGCCAGCACGCCCTTTGAGGCAAGGCCCAGGCATTAAGACGGTGTCCCCAGCACCTGCCACTGATGACCCTGCATTCCCTCACCACCCACCTGACACTTTCCCACCTCCCAGACCCCACTCTGACTTTTCTCCCACCTGCCTCCCTTCCCCTGTACCTAGCCCAATGCCACCTCCTCCAGGAAGTCTCCCAGAACCTTTGGTTCACAGAGACCTCAGGACTGCACGCTGAGCCGAAGAGAGATGATACTGTTCTCGTTTATCTTCATCTCGCCTCCTGGGAGCCCATGGGCAACCCCGGGCGGGGCCACAACTTCTCTGAGGACCCAGTCCCAGCACCGGGCCTGGCACAGAGCCCATGATCCAGAAACCTCGTGTGAATGCACACCTGCCATTGCCCAGAGGACAAAGGCCCCCGAGGCCGCAAATCCCCAGCACGCTCCTCCCAGGGGAGGCTTCCGGAGGCTCCCACAGTTGCCCTCCTCCCTCCCGGACCCTGACGATCCCAGCAGCCTCCAGGATGCAGAAATGTGCCTGCCAGGCCTCGCAGGAATGTGGCCTCGTTAGTCCTCCCAAGCCCTGATGAGCCAGGAGCCGTCTCACGGGAGGAGCGCCGGAAGCTCAGAAGAGTTCAGGGACTCACCCAAAGTCACCTGCCGCTCAGAGGCTGTGCTGGAACCAGACCCGGGGCTGGCCCGCCTCTGCCTCCCTGGGCCCGGGCTAGCTTTTGTGAGACCCGTGGCCTCGCTGCCTTGCCGACAAAGGAAACCAGAGGAGCCGGCTGCATTCGCTTGGTCCCGCCACCAGTGCTGGGTGGTGACTCAGGGACGGCCAGGGAGGACAGGCCGGCAGCCACCCCCACCCCCCAGGGTCTCCAGAGCCGGGGGGGGGGGGGGGGGGGGGGGGGGGGGGGGAGGGGGGGGGCGGCGCGAAGGGGAGAGGGGAGGAGAGAACACATGGTGAACAGGAAGAAGGGGAGGAGCCTGGGGCCAATCACCCCTTTGTGACTCAGCCCTCCTCACGGGATAGAGGAAGGAAGGGCTTTCTTGGGAAAAGCTGGGACCTGGGGATAAATTGGCTTCTGGCCACACTGTGGGGGGCGGGGCAGGCCTGGGAGACAGGAGGGAACAGGCTTAAGGCGATGTGGGTCCAAACCCCAACCACCACGCGTGGCTGTGGGTCCTTGGCCCAGCGTGAGGCTCTTGCATCACCCGTAAGACGGTACCAGTGAAGGTACCGCTGCCCCGTGGGGGTCACAGATGAGCAAGTCCGAACACACCCTACAGGTGTCGCCCAGTGCCTGGCACACGGGAGCCGCCGGGAAAGGGCAGCTGCCACAACCGCTCTCTATTGAGCTCTCGGGAGGCCCGGGGTGCACACGTCGCCTCCCCCAGGGACTCAGGGCCCAGACAAGGCGGGCGCGGGAGGGGCGGAGGAGGGCGGGCGGCATTCAGACCAACAGGCCCCCTTTGTGCCGCCCTCAGTCGCCATTTACCGAAGACAAACCCGGGCTGCATTTCAGGGTTTCCATTTCAGCTGCAAGGGGGTGGGCGGGCCGCAGTCTGAGTGGGGATGAGGCCCAAGAACTTTCCGCCAATCGGAGGCCCAGGGTGTGGCCCCGACGGAACGGGGGGAGGTGCCAAATAGGGCAGTGGAAAGCCCATGCCCCGGGCCGGCGTGCAAGAGGCCGGCACCAGGAATCCGGCACCGGAGACCCGGCCGCCACTCACACCCGGGGCCTCTGGCTGGAGGGAGGCACTCTGGCAAGACCACTCTGGGCTGCTGGCCAAAGCCCAGCCTTCAGGTCCAGGCCTGCCACCCCCAATGACAGCGGTGGCTCTTCTGGGTGATTCCCCCTCCTCCCCTTCCTCCTGCCTCAGCTGTCAGCAGCCAGGGTGCCCACACTCCTCCCTCCTCTCCTGACCCTGTGATCTGAGTGCCGGGCAATGTGGCACCCACAGATGAACGTCGTGTGGCCCCCGACCACTCACCGCAAGCCCTAAGGCTTAGGCCGCAGCAGCAACACCCTGGGGCGGAAAGGGAAAGCTCTGTAATAGGGAGCCCAGCACACCAGGGGCCAGGCAGGGGAACCTCAAGGAGCAGGCCATGCTCTGCAGGTCAGCCAAACAGCTGGAGATTTACTGGCTAAAGTGTGTGCGTGTGCGCGTGTGCGTGGCGGGGGCGTTAATCCAGAGACTGGGAGGGACAGCGGGGTCTCCCAGCCACACATGGGCATCAGCCTCAATGGATGAAGCTCCATGGAGGATGTCAAACAAGGGGTGCGACACATCAGATGTGCACACTGGCAAGACCGCTCGGGAGGGGATGAGGACACTGGGGGGAGCGAGGGAGGGGAGGCCACTGTCCTGGGGGCTGCTGGGATACATTAGGGACACGACAATGCAGCCTGAATTGCGCAGAGGCGGGGGCTGGAGGGGACAGAGAGGGGAGAGGTGCCGAGCAGCATTTGGTGGCAAACAGTGTGGGTGCAGAGGGAGCACCCAGGGTCCCACTGGGAGGGACCTGGGAGGAGGCGGGGGCTGGCGTGAGGTCCCCGAGGGACCCTGGGGAGGGGCAGCAAGGGGCAGAGTGATGGGGCCCTTGGGAGAGTCGCCGGGGACGGCCAAGTTCAAGGAACCTCACAAGCTGGGAGCACCCACCAGTATGTGACGTGACGGAGGACGACGTGAGGGCACCCCAGACAGACAGGTAAGAACAGCCGACAGGTAAGACGAGGAAGCCTTCGAGGAGAGGACGCGACCGGACAGCCACCGGGCCTCCCAGTCAGCAGGGAAATGCAAATTCGAGCCACGAGGAGATCCCATTTCCCGCCCAATCAGATGGGCAAAAAGCCAAAAAGCCAGGTGATACCAAGAGTTGGCGAGCGGGGAGCAGGGGCCAGTGGGCGCGGAGCCCAAACAGGGGCGGCGAGGCGTGGCCCGGGAGGCACCTGCTGGGCGTACATCACGGGGCTCCATGCAGCAGCCAGCGTATGGGGTGGAGACAGGGCTGGGGCGGGGGTAACTGGGGGCTTTATTTCTATTTATAAGATTTGTTTCTTGAGTCCTACAGACTGTACATGGGCGTTCATCGTATTCTGTCAGGTCCTTTTCTCTTTTATGTTTATTTTTGAGAGAGAGGGAGAGACAGAGCATGAGCAGGGGAGGGGCAGAGAGAGAGGGAGACACAGAATCCGAAGCAGGCTCCAGGCTCCGAGCTGTCAGCACAGAGCCCGACGCTGGGCTCGAACCCACGGACCGTGAGATCGTGACCTGAGCCGAAGTCGGACGCTCAGCCGACTGAGCCACCCAGGTGCCCCGTTTTTCTTTTTTTTGTTTTTTGAGTGCCTAAAATATTTCATAGCCATTTTTTTTTTTAATTAAAAAAAATTTCTTTTTCAAGACAGAAGAGTCCTTCCCCTCGTCGTATACACCTGCCCTGAGGAACCAGACAGTGACCCCCAGGGGGGCCAACTACCAGGCCAAGGCTCACCAAACCCCGCCCCAGCAGGCACCCCAGCACTCACAGCTGCACTGGAAACCCAGTGCCTCCCCAACCCCTGAACCTAGCAGACGGGCATGACCACCGTCCGCACAGGCCTACTCCCAGCTGGCACTTGCTGCTTGTCCCATCCTGCTTGGAAGGGGGGCTCACTCTGCCTGCATTTGACCGGCGGTGAGGCTAGAATCCCCTTGTGGGAGGGAGCCCAGAGCAGGGTGGGGCTGAGACAGGCCCCCCTCCCTGTGAGTCCTGCCAGCTTGAGGTGAAAGCCAAAGCCCGGAGCCCCGTGCCAGCCGCCCCTCGGGCGGGCCCGGGATGGCCGGGGACGTGGCACCCGTCGGCCTGTGCCTGTGCCTCCACACCCACCCTCCGCTCCCACCCGGTCAGCGAGGCCCCAGAGGACGCTGGAGCCAGTCCAGGCGGTGCAAGCCCGGCACGCATATGGCCGCTGACCAATGCGGGAGAGGGTGGTGATGGGCCTTGCTTGGGGTGCGGGGTCACCCTGGGAGTACGAGGAGCCTGGCAGCCATCCAGAACCGGCCCGGGGAAGGGACCCGCCCGAGCCTCACAGCAGAGCTGGAGCCGGAACCAAGCTGGGAAGACCGCATGGACGTGGAGGGCGGGGCACCCGCGGGGCGGAGCAGGGGACAGCCCCGGGGCCCCAGATGACCCCAGCTTCTCCGGCGCCTGAGGCTGCGAGACGAGCAGGGCCAAGTCCGTCCAGAAGACGGGGCTCCCGTGCTCACCATCCTCGCACCTCTCGGCCTCTGAGCTCAGGGCTGTAGATCCCAGTTTGCAAGCTGGCATCTTCCCTGTCCTGCCCGTGGCCCGGGGTGACTACGGAGCTCTGGGAGTGACCGGCCTGCCAGTCTCACCTGAGCTGCACACACTGGAGCGCGGCCATCGTCCCTCAGGCTTGGAGGTGGTTCAGATGCTGTCCTCGGCAGAGCAGAGGGGACCAGGGCTATGTCGGGTCTGGGGAGGGGAAGGGACACCAATGTCAATATACTTCCTGGCCTTATACACACATGCGTGCGCACACACACACACACAGTTGGCACGTTCAGAACCAGGGGACAACCATGGCCCCGAGAACCCGCTCCTGACTGTGGGCCACTCACGGCCCCAGCGACTGGACAGCTGGGGCCCTCCTGCCACTGACGCAGCCTGGTTCTGCTGGATGAGGTCCCGGCCAGGCCCAAGGAGAAGGGCTTGGGAACAACATGACTCAAGTTGCCCTATGACCCACCTTTATTCCCATTTCACAGAATGGGAAACCGAGGCCCAGGCTGATGATCATGGAGCAAGTGAACAGGACGGTGAGATTCAAGTGTCCAAGTGACCGAAAACGTGTGCTGGGCAGAGGGGTCCCCGAGACCAGAAGCGGTCAGAGGCTGAGGGAGGGAAGGGGCCTGCTGAGGTCACCTAGCGATCTAGGCAGAACAGGCAGGAAAGCGCTCCTGCGTCCTGTCTCCCAGGCCAGTGTCCTGACCCAGTCTCTTTTCGCTGCAACTACATCCAACACACGTAGGCCAGGAAACACCCCAACACCCGGGGTCTCCTCCCTAACCCAGCCAGCCGGGCCTCCTGCCTAGGGTTAGAATCTGCACAAGCAACTTAAAAAATACCCCTGAGCCAAAGATGATCTTTACAACAAGTGGTTCTGGGTCCCCATAACCACATGGGGAAAAACAAATCATGACCCACCCGTGGTTGATAGAACAATGGCCCCCCGCCAACGATTTTCATGTCCCCATCCCTGGAATGTGTTAACGATGTTAGCTTACACATGGCAAAGGGAAACTGAGGTTGTAGATGGAATTTAAGGATGCTAGTCAGCCGACCTCCAGATGGGAAGATTATTCTGGATTATCCAGGCAGGCCCAATGTGATCACAAGCGTCTTTACAAGTGCAAGAGGGAGGCAGGAGGGACAGAATCACAGGGATGGCAGCGTGCCAACAACTCAGGGTGACATTGGTAGCTTTGAAGATGGAGGAAGGGGCCACCAGGCAAAGAATGCGGGCAGCCTCTAGGAGCTGGAGAAGGGCAAGAAACAGATTCTTCCCTGAGCCTCTAGAAGGAACACGGCCCTGCTGACATCCTGATTTTAGCCGGGAGAGATCCATTTCAGACTTCTAGCCTCCATAAATCCAAAATAATACATCTGTGCTGTTTGAGGGCCACTGTGTTTGTGGTCATTTGTCAGGGCAGCAAAGGGAGACAAGTATGTTTACTTCACGTCATACACGAAAACCAATCCCAGAGGGAAAGCAGGTCTAACCGTGAAAGGCAAAACAATACAGTATTTAAGAGACATGAATAAAGACTGAGATATGCAAAGATTTCTTAACAGGACACAGAAAGTACCAGAAGACAGGGAAAGGACGGATAAATTGGACCAGATTAAGAGCTTTTGGGGGCACCTGGTGGCTCAGTTAAGTGTCTGACTCTTGATTTCGGCTCAGGTCATGAGCTCATGGTCTGTGGGATCAAGCCCCACGTCAGGCTCTGCGCTGACAGCACAGAGCCTGCTTGGGATTCTCTCTCTCCCTCTCTCTGCCCCTCCCCTGCTTGCTCTCTCTGTCTCAAAATAAAACAAATTTTTTAAATGTTTTTTGTTTATTTTTGAGAGAGCGTGAGCAGGGGAGGGGTAGCGAAAGATGGGAGACACAGAATCCGAAGCAGACTCTAGGCTCTGAGCTGTCAGCACAGAGCCCGACGCGGGGCTCGAACTCACAAACCGCGAGATCATGACCTGAGCCCAAGTCGGAGGCTTAACTGACTGAGCCACCTGGGCACCCCTAAATACATATTTTTTTTTAATTAAAAAAAAAAAGATTAAGAGTTTCTGTACATCAAATGATACCGAGAGACAGAGAGACAGTGTTGTGTGAGGAACAAGCCACAGAAGGGGGAAAACATTTGCAAGCCCTACATTCCAAGAATGATTCATATTCAGAATGCAGAGAGAAGTCCAACAAATCAAGTTGGAAAGATCAGCAACACACCTCAAGGAGCACTACATGAAAAGAGGGTATTTAAAAGACCAGCAAACCTATGGAAAGACGTTCTCCTTTGTTGCTCGTCTGGCTAACGTCATATTCACCGGAACGCAGAAAGTGAAGCAGACACCAGGGGTGGGCGAGGCTGCAGAATGTCCAAACCGCTCGCCCACTGCCGAGATGAGAGTCAACTGCTAAGCGATTTGGAAACCAGTTTGATCTCACCTACTAACCCTGATCGCGACCCAGAGACTCCACTCCTAGGCACGCCCCCAAAAGGAATGCGGACATAAGCACCCCAAAGACAGACTGTTCCTAATGCTCCTAAACTGAAAGTAACCCAAATATCCAACCCCGTGAGGAATAACTAAGGCGGGCTCTCTTCCTGCAATGGAAGAAAATACAGCAATGCAAATGAATGAACTACAACTCTATGCAACCACGTGTCTGAGCTCTGTGATTATACACTTGTGTGTTATTTTTTTTTAATTTTTTTAATGTTTATTTATTTTTGAGAGAGGGAGAGGCGAAGTGTGAGTGGGGGAGGGGCAGAGAGAGAGGGAGACACAGAATCCGAAGCAGGCTCCAGGCTCCGAGCTGTCGGCACAGAGCCTGATGCGGGGCTCGAACCCACCAACTGTGAGACCATCACCTGAGCCAAAGTCAAATGCTTAACTGACTGAGCCACCTGGGCACCCCAAAATAAACTTTAAATACGTACATAAATATAAACAAACAAATAAATAAAAATGAAGTCAGTGGACAATCATTACTGATGATATAAAAAACCAGGGGGGGCTCCTGGGTGGCTCAGTCAGTTAAGTATATGGTTCTTGATTTCCGCTCAGGTCATCATCTCACTCGATCGTGGGTTCGAGCCCCACATCGGGCTCTGTGCTGACAGTGTGGGGCCTGCTTGGGATTCTCTCTCTCCCTCTCTCTCTGCCCCTCCCCCACTAGCACTCTCTCTCAAAAATAAATACATAAACATAAAAAAAAAATCAGGGAAGGGGTCCCCCTTGGGTCAGGGGTACTAACCGGAAGGACAACAGGAGGGGTTCTGGGGAGCCAGCAGGGTCTCATTATACAAGGATTTCAGTTTGGAAACTTCACCAAGTATGCTTATGTCATGCACACTTTTCTGCGTGGATACTGTATTTCAATAAAAAGGCTTTAAAATTCTTTTTTTTTTCATTTTTTTTAACGTTTATTTATTTTGAGACAGAGAGAGACAGAACATGAACGGGGGAGGGTCAGAGAGAGAGGGAGACACAGAATCAGAAGCAGGCTCCAGGCTCTGAGCAGTCAGCACAGAGCCCGACGCGGGGCTCGAACTCACGGACCGGACCGTGAGATCGTGACCTGAGCCGAAGTCGGATGCTTAACCGACTGAGCCACCCAGGCGCCCCTAAAATTCTTTTTAATTACCTGGGCTGGGGGTGGATGGCAGAGGAAGTGGAGGAAGCAGGGGTGGTCCCAGCCCCTCTGGGTCCTTCCCGCCTATCAGACAGCCCCGGGCGGTGGTGCCTAACCATGGGGACCCACGGGGCATCTGGCTCCCCGCGGTTCTGCGAGCTCCCTGCGGGCAGGCCCAAGCCCCATGGACGTCAAGCACCCGGGGCCTGACCCACAGCGGTGCCGTGCTCACTGCACAACCTTCCGGAACACCAACCTTCCTCCCTGAACAAGGCGTGCCAAGTCAGCACCCCAGCATCCTCTCTCGAGCCTTGCCCTGCAGGGAGGAGGCTGAGCCCCCCTGAGGTCTGGGCCTGTGGGGACAGTATGCAATCCAGGGCCCACGAGGCAGCCTGGAGAACGCATGAACCAGCCAGGGGGCCAGGGGCACCATCTAAACCTCTGAAGGACAAAGGGCAACCCAGGGCTGTGGGTGGGTGATGGGACGGGATGGGCGGAGGAGGAGCAGAACCTGGTGGCCCCAGGGGTGAGGTCAGTCACTAAGAAGCCCTCCTGGTGTTTTAGTGCTTCCAGAAAGGCAGCCACCACCCCCAGCCACCAAAAGCTTCCTGAATGCCACAGACGCCCACCCACACCCATACACATCCTACCACATCCCCAGGCCTTTGCAAACACTGTTCCTTCTGCCTAATGCTGGTCCTCTCATCCGCTGGCAAACTCCCTCACATCTCGCTGACGGCAGCTTTAAGAGGGCAGATTCTTTGCAGATCGTATCCATTGCTGAGCTCTCGGTACCTAGGACAGCGCCCAGCACATGCAGCAGCTCAAAACGCCTAACGAGCTCGCGAATGAATGAAGGAAACACGAACGCGTGGAAACGCCCTCCCTCCGCTACCACCCTCTTCCTCTCCACATCCATGGCAGCTTGTTCACACACCACAGCCGCACTCACTGGCCGGCTTGGAGCGAGCTCTGGGAAGGGCAGAAGGTTCCCAACAATTAGCATCGGGCACAGAGTGGATGCTAACCACATTTGGGTCCAACGAACAAAGAGGCAGGCAGTGAGCCCCCCATCACTGGAGGAGATCAAGCAGAGACCAAGACCTGTTCTCAGAGCAGGTATCTGCTCCTGGTGGCACAGCTGCCCCGCGAGGCTCTCCCAAACTCACACAGCTACTATTACTGTCCATAACAACACTAACCAACTATGTTGAGCACCGCCCCCCCACTCAGGGCTGGAAGGGTGACCCCATGTCCACACCACTCTCTGTCACAGAGCTTGATTCTTCACTGTGCTGGGCTCAGAGCCTGTGTGGGTGCACCTGGTGCAGGGGGTCCAGGTGGGATGGGCCCCCCCTCTTCTGCTGAGCTGTTCCAGCCTAAGGAGACACAGACCCACAATATCTGTTCTGCTCCACACGCCGGCCCAAGTGCTTTATAAATACTACCTCATTTAACCTCTGCAACAGCCCTGTTATGAATTCCATCCACTTTACTAGTGGGAAACTGAGGCCTGGAGTGGTCAATCATTTGCTTAGAGTGACACAACTGATCCAATAGTAGACGTGGAATTCGAACTCGGGCCCTCTGGCCACACAGCCTGAGTTCTTAACCACCCTTCTTGACTTCCTTTCTTGACTTCCTCAGAATCAAGACCAACTCTCCTCCTGGCACCCAGGTTGGGGGGGACAGGGCAGAGGTTTCAAGGACGAGGCCAGGAGGACACCCCCCCAGCCCTGGGTGCCAAGGCCATGGCCTGTGGTCTCTCTGCCCACTAGCCTAGGCCCTGCCTGCCTCTGGCCTCATTTCCTGGGAACCCTGTCCACCAGCACCCTTCGTTCCAGCTTCCTTGAGTTTCTCATTGCTCCCTAAGACCCCACCCCCCGTCGCTCATTCTGCCAGACGCCTTCACCCTTCTTCTATCCTCCAGCCAACTCCTGGGGCCGACTGGGTGCACTCCCTGCATCATGTCCCCCACGCCTCCTCGGGAGATGGGGATTCTTGGGCAGGAGCCAGCGTGGCTCCTAGCTCATCAGCTCTCACGCACCCCTGGGGCCAGGCAGACCCCAGTGAACAGGCTGGCTGTGAGCAGGAACCCTGGCTCTCAGCGGTACACAGGGACCCTCCAGGAGGAGGCTTAGAAAGATCAGAAGGCAGAGTCACCTGGGTGGCTCAGTCGGTTAAGCATCCAACTTTGGCTCAGGTCATAATCTCATGGTTCGTGAGTTCAAGCCCCAAGTCGGGCTCTGTGCTGACAGCTCAGAGCCCGGAGCCTGCTTCGGATTCTGGATCTCCGTCTTTCTTTGCCCCTTCTCCACTCACACTCGCTTGTTCTCTCTCTCTCAATTTCTCTCAAAAATAAACAAATATTTTTTAAAAATTTAAAGACAGAGGGGCGCCTAGGTGGCTCAGTCGGTTAAGTGTCCGACTCTTGGTTTCATCTCGTCATGATCTCGGGGTTTCATGAGTTTGAGCCCCACATTGGGCTGTGTGCTGATGGTATGGAGCCTGCTTGGGATTTTCTCTCTCTCTCTGTCCCTCCCCTGCTCACGCTGTCGGTCTCTTTCAAGACAAATAAATAAACTTTAAAAAAAAATTTAAAGAAAGGAAGATCAGAAGGCAGCCGCTCTCACCCTCTACCTTCTGGACCAAGGGCCATACCAGGACCACAATGGCTGGCAGCCCGACCCTTAGGCTTTAGTGGTATATACAGCAGGGCTCACAGGAGCGAGGTGACAATACAACCACTCAAAATACCTGCCTCGCCCTCAGATCAGGCTACTAGAAAGCTCAGAGGCAAGTTACCTGCCACGGAAGGTACGGCAGCCCCTCCAGCTTCGTTTGATTTTTGCCACCCCGGCTTTGCTCTTTACCCCGGTCACTTTCATCTCGTTATGGGGCGTTTACCTTTGCGAATCATCTCCAGCCCTTTCTGGAGTCACACAAAGAACACACAAGACCCTCTCGGATGTCTCCCCTCCTCCGCCCTGAGCTCCCGGGACTGGGCACAACCCCTGGCACAGAAACTGAAGTGTGAGCTGTGTCGGAGAACCAACGAATTTATGCAAGGAACAGTCCACAGTAGAAAAGGGAACAGCCTGAGCAGAATGAGGACACAAGGCAGCAAAACATCCCCGGGCGCCAAATGCTGCTCCCTCCCTCGTGGCAGCGTCCAGCTTCACACTTGACTTAGGGTGACACACTTGTGGGACCACAAGTGACTTAGGGACCACACGAGTGGTGGGCTTTAGGCTGAGAACTCCAGGCTGGAAAAACAGGGACTCCTTGTGAGCCTGAAAGTCCACCCCCTCGTGGCAAAGAGGCCACGAGGGTGAAAAGGGATGTGTGCAGAGCAGGTGTTTTCCTGGGCAGAGTCAAAGGCACATTCCAGGGATGTACCAAGAGCTGCCCAGGGAAGACAGAAGCACTAAGTGGACAAGGGCCCGAATTTACACCTTGTTGATAAAAACCACCTGACACGCTCTGCTTTCTATTTATTTTTTTTAAATGCTTATTTATTATTTTGAAAGAGAGAGAGAGACAGAGCACAAGCGGAGGAGGGGCAGAGAGAGACAGAGAGGGAGACACAGAATCCGAAGCAAACTCCAGGCTCCGAGCCGTCAGCACAGAGCCTGACGAGGGGCTTGAACCCACGGACCGTGAGATCGTGACCTGAGCTGAGGTTGGCCGCTTAACCAACGGAGCCACCCAGGCGTCCCATCTGCTTTCTATTCAGAAGGGACACACTTCATTGCCGTTTTCAAGCATTTCCTCTGAGATCCTGAGTTTTGTATTCCTGTTTCTGTGCACCGACCCTTGGCAGCCCTGGAAGGGGGTGGTGGGACAGGGTGGGCAGTGGGGTGGCCCAGGTCTCCAGCTCCTGAAGGGAGGAGCCTCATCTGCTCCTGAGCCAGGGCTGGGGGTGGGGAGGGCACCCTCGGTCCCCACGCCGGCCAGGCTGGGCCACTCCGGCTCCTCCCGAGAAATGCCGCTGCCTAGAGGTGGAGACCGCAGTGGAGACCGCAGTTAACTGGCTGTGGGTCCGCCTCTCCCGTCAGATCCAGTTTTCCAGGCAAGCAATGCCCCGCTCACCCGTCCTCCCCCAGCACACAGCACGTGGGCATCCTGCAGCGGCTGACACTGTAGTGGGTGCCCGGCACCGTTTCCCCGCCCCCACCCCCAGCCCCAGAGATCACATGGCCTGCCGCCCACCAGCCGGGCGCCCAAGACTGAGGGGAGTGCCCGCAGGAGGTCCTGTGGCCTCAAGCTAAAGCCCCCATTCAGGGCAGTCACATCAGCAACCCAGAGAGACACAGCCTACCAGGAGAGAAGATGAGAGGCAGAGAAAATGAAACCGCAGTCCAGAAAAGAGGAAAACCAGAGGAGGGGCCGTCTCGGCCTGCAACTGTTTGCTGCAGAAGTTTCCTCTCCCTCCTAACTCTCCTTTCACTTAACCTAATTGGAGAAGCTTCCTGTTCCCCTGTAAGAAAATAATCCCGAAGACGTGGGTCAGGGCCCTCCCTGCTCACCAAGCCACGCCCACCGCTCCCAGCTCCTTAAGGCCGAGACACGTCTGGGTAAGGCCAGCGTGGGAGGGTGGGGAGAGCCGGCCGGGAAGCCAAGGCACAGCCAGCTGGGGCGGGGGGGGCCGGGAGCCAGACAGGGCTTGGACTTTGCACTTGGGCAACCGGGGTGGTGTCTGAGGAAGGCACGGCCCAAACCAGGCTTTAGTGAAACGCACATGGTAGCGTGGCACGAAAGGCCAACAGGGAAACCTCTCTGTGCCCCGACGCCCTCATCTGTAAAATGCAGGCAGCGTCGTGAAGATATCCACAAACGGAAACACGCATTTAGAGAGCTCGCCGACGGTTCCTGGCACAGAGTAAGCCCTCGGTATGTGTTGTTTTCTTAAAAACCTACACGAAAGCTGGGGTTCCCCATCCCCCCCAAGAGCCATCAGGCAGGTGGTATGGTCTGAACGTTTGTGACAACCCCCCCCCCCCAACCTCCACATTCATATGTTGAAACCTAAGCCCCAACGTGAGGTGACACTGTCAGGAGGCCAGGGGCCTTGGGAGGTGACAGGGTCAGGAGGGAGGGGCCCTCCAGGACAGGATCAGTGTCCTCATAAAAGGGACCCCGGACCGTTCCGCAGCCCCTTCTGCCGTGTGTGAATACAGGAAGTGTGCGACCCGGAAGAGGGTCTCCCCTGGAACATGCTGGCACCCTGATCTTGGACTTCCAGACTCCAGAACTGTGAGAAATCGATTTCTGCTGGGTATAAGCCACCTGGTCTGTGGTATTTTGTCACCGCCGCTTAGACGAGGCTGGCAAGGAACCAGCAGGGTCAGGAAGGCCGCTGGCCCCTCCTCTGAGCACGGAAGCAGAGGTGCGGGGAGAGGGCATCAGGAGGGCAGGGTCAACCTTCAGGGTGGCGGGCCCAGGGAGGGGACACCAGGAGGGAACTGTCCCCCACGTCAAGGACCAGAATGGAGGGGGCAGCTCTGGGAGGAGGCCGCGGTGAGCGGCCAACAGGCAGGCGCGGCTGCCCCAGCAAGGACACAAGCTGGGGGACGGGACGAGCCACGTGTGTGTGGACGGGAGCTATGTGGGTAGAACAGCGATGAACACTGGTCACCAGCCCTGTCACAGTGCACGCACTTCACACACATCCATCCGTCCGATTCTCACAACCCTAAAAGGTGGATACCATAAGCACCCTCACTTTATAGACAGGGAAACTGAGGCACAGAGGTGCAGTGACTTGTCAGAGGTCACACAGCTAGGAAGGAACAGAGCTGGAATCTGAACCCAGGCTGTCAGGTGCCAGCATCCAAACGCTTACCCGCCAAATCAGGCAGCAGATACTGCAGGGGGGTTGGTACCTCTGTGGGTGGGTCGCCCTCCTTGGGAGTTTGAGCTCTGGGTGCAGAATTCCAGAGAGCACCTTCCCAGCCTGCCGGGTGCACCTAGAAGCTTGCTGGTGCAAAAGCTCATGTGAGCCGAGGCTCTTCCCAGGTTCCCTCTGCAAGGTCCCTGCCTTTGAAGCTCCACTCCAACCCTCCCCGCTCCACCTGACCCGGAGCCCGTACCCCAACGTCTCTCCTGGGCCAGACACTGTGGGTGCCAGCGCAATCTGGGCTTATAGCCCCTGGAGGAAGGTGCCTGGCCACCCCCTCCACCCCCCCCCCCCGCCCCTCCATGTGCAAAAGAAGAAGGGACAGGGGCACCTGGGTGGCTCAGTCGGTTGAGCTGCCGACTTCGGCTCAGGTCATGATCTCACAGCTCGTGAGTTCGAGCCCCACATCGGGCTCTGTGCTGACCGCTCAGAACCTGAAGCCTGCTTTCGATTCTGTGTCTTCCTCTCTCTCTGCCCCTCCCCTGCTTGCGCTCTGTCTCTCTCTCCTCTCTCTCTCAAAAATAAATAAGCATTAGGGGCGCCTGGGTGGTTCCGTCGGTTAAGCGTCCGACTTCAGCTCAGGTCACGATCTCACGGTCCGTGAGTTCGAGCCCCGCATCAGGCTCTGTGCAGACAGCTCAGAGCCTGGAGCCTGCTTCGGATTCTGTCTCCCTCTCTCTCTGCCCCCCATCCCCCCGCTCATGCTCTCTCTCTGTCTCAAAAATAAATAAAAACATTTAAAAATAAATAAACATTAAGAAAATTTTTTTTAAAAAGTAGAAGAGACAGAACAATCCCTTCCCTCAAACCCCATGCCCCAATCACCTAAATGCTTTACTGTTCCTCCTTCCCATCAGCCACGAGGCCTCCTTTTAGGACTCCAAGCACTTACCCCCACTACTTCTCCTGCCTGAAGCTCTTGTGTGGCATCCTGGCAGCAAACTTATGCACGGTGCCCCCATCAAGCTTCCTGCTCCACCCCATCCTCCAGGTGTCCCTCCTCTGTATTTCCAGCTACCCCACCAAGGCACTCATCAAGCAAGCCACCAAGACTTGCAGGGCTGTGCCCTTTGGGGGCAGCGAGGCCCCTGCTCTGTGTACCTGCCACCTCCTGGCAGTGCTGGGCCAGGTGACAGCAACTGGATGAATGAAGGGCTCATTGTTTACATTACAACTGGTGAGGAGTCTTGCCCCACGTGGTGTTCCCTGCACTCTCCTCCTCCTCTGCCAGCAGCCCTAGGCCACTGCTACCCCCACTAACCTCCCTTGGGCATCTTACAGAGGTGAGGACATCTCCCCCCTCATATTGGAGAAGCGGGGTATCCAAGGTTGGGAACGCGCTGCTGGGTGTGTGACTCGCCCCCCCCCCCCAAGGTGCCCCCTCTGTCCGTCCTTCCCAGGGTGGGGCCAGGGCCTGCGTGGCAGTGCCCAGTGGGCACCCGCCCCGCCCAAGCCCCGCCTGAAGGGCCCAAACGGGCGCGCCCTGGAGGCCCAGCAGAGCATCTCGGTGGCGATGGCCCCTCCCTGTGGGGAGGGCAGAAAATCTGCTGCCTCACCAGCTACCAGCGCCAGCCTGGGGGGGCACCCCTGGCGGGATGCCGCCCCGCCCCAGTCTCCCCCATACCCCCTCCACCATGCACTTCGACCAAGTTTTGCAAAGGGAATCGGCCGGGCGACCCCAGCCGGCGGGGCGGGGGCTCCGTGTTCTCCCAGACCCGGGGTCTGGAAAAGGGGGCTGTATGGCCGCGCCCACCGGGCTGTGCCCCCCCCCCCCATTCCCCCACCGCCTGGGAGCTCAGAGAGCCCTGCGGCGCGTCCGGCCTCCCGGCGCTGCCCTTGAGAGCCGGGACAGGCAGCCCCCACAACAGATGTGCGGAACCCCAGTCTGCGGATGCGGGCGCCGACGGTGCCGGAGATGCCTTCACCGAAGGGACTCGCAGCCCGGGAAGCAACCCCCCCCCCCCCCCAACGCCAGCAGCGTCCTCTCCTCGCCTGCGGGCGACAGGGAAGTTGGGGGTGCACGGGGAGCAGCTCCCGCTCACGCCCACCCGCCGGCCCCCGGCCCTCCGGCCTCTCCCACGCCCCGACAATGCCTGCGGGCGGCCGCCCCGCTGCAGCTCAGGCCGGGCCGACGCCGCCTCCCGCATCCCTCGCTCCTTTGTTGCCCGGCGAGCCCCCTCCCCCGGGGGCCCTCCGGCCGCTCCTACCTGCGCCCCTCCGGCTGCGGGCTGCGCTGCGGGAGGCCCAGCGCCCGGCCTCCTCCGCTCCCGGCCCGGACGCCGCGGGGGGAGAGGATGCTGCGGCCCCTCCCCGCGCGCCGCTGCCCACCGGCCGCAGCCCCTCCCGGGGCCGGGGCTCCGCGCTCGCGCTCCGGGCCCGGGCCACGCTCCGCGGCCGCAGCCGCAGCCGCGTCCGGGCGGCGGCGGCGGCGGCGGGAAGGCGGGAGGCGCGGATCGAGCAGCCCCGGCCGCCGCCTGCGCGCCCCGCGGCCGAGCCGAGCCGAGCCGAGCTGAGCGGGAGCGGAGCGAGCGGCCCGGCTCCGGGAGGGAACAAAAGGGGCCGGCGCTGGGGCGGGCGCGGGAGGGCGGGGCCTGGCGCGGCGGGGGTCAGGCGCGCGTTCACGCGGCCTCGCGTTTCTCCGGCCGCCGCGCCGCGCCGCAAGCGGGCGGGCGGGCGGAAAACGCTGCCGTATACCTTGTCCTCCGCCGGAGGCAGTCAGTTGTGGGGCGTCTGGGGTGCGCCCACACCCGCCTCGGCGATGGTCACCTATCGACGTTGAAATCGTGTTGATGCTCGGCTCACAAGGCTGTCTCAGACCATTGGGAGAGATGCAAACTCGAGATGCTGGGAGAGATGGGGAGGAGCTTCCCCGGAAGGCTTCACGGAAGAGGTGACATTTGAACTGGACAGGAACTGATGAGGAGGGGATGATGTAGCCGGTAGAGCCGAGCTGAGAACCCCAGGTCTTACTGAGCTGTCCTGAGGCCAAGGCAGGTGGGGGGGAAAGGCACGGGGGTCTTGGTGATACACTCCCAACCTGTTATTGGAAAAAGTGGTACTCAAGACCCAGATGAATATCACACCCTCCTCCCCGGAGTAAGACCCGTCTCCTGGGGTATCAGAGGAGTTGACACAGCTGCCAGCACCCCCACACACACACCCCGGGGAGGGGGGGGCGGGCAGAGGTTAAGTGGCAGCCCAGGAGCAAGAAATATCGGACTCCTGACACCCATAGGTGCTTGCACTGTGACTGGCCTCTGTGCCTCTGTGCCACCTTCCCCGGCCTTGATAAGCTAACCTCGGAGCCATTGCCCTTAGTTCTACCTGTAATGCCCTTGTCCCCTTCTCTATTTGACAAATCATCCTTCCCTTTCAAAGCCCAGCTCGAATTCACCTCCATTTCCCTTGAGCATGAGAAGGCGGGTGTGTTGAGGAAGGTTGTGGTCCACACAGTGACGCTGACTCCAAGGAGGACAGGCAGGCACCAGGCAGTCTTCTTCATGTCCCCTAAGGCACCCAGGCCTGTGCCTGGCCGAGGGTAGACAATGACACCTGAATGAATGAATTGGTTCAGTTACCACCACCATCCCTCCACTGCTCTGGTATCCATCATCTTTGAGAAATGAGTTAACCTCTTAAGGGTTTTTTTTTTTTAATGTCTATTCATTTATTTTGAGAAAGAGAGAGCACACATGTGCAAGCAGGGGTGAGACACAGAGAGAGAGAGGGAGAGAGAGACTCCCAAGCAGGCTCCATGTTGTCAGCACAGAGCCCAGTGTGGGACTTGAACTCGCACATCACGAGATCGTGACCTGAGCCGAAATCAAGAGTTGGATGCTTAACCCACTGAGCCACCAGGCGCCCCAAGGCCAGAGGTTTCCCAAGCTTTTAAGGACACGCAGGCCTTCGAAACTTTGAACCCTGGGGAGGGTCTCCCAGAAATGTACAATACACGCATGCACATACACGTGTGCACACACACACACACACACACACACACATTCATGCACATACATGTACACACAGAGTTTTGCAGACAGGTTCAGGCAATTCACAGACCCCCTTGGAGCCCCACCTGGTCTGTACACCCAGGTTCTAGGGTAGAGAGCTCAGAAAAGATGGGGGTGAGTGCATCAGGGGGGCGGGGGGCAGGGTGTAGTAAAGAGTATGATTTACCCAAATGAGTGGGTTTCTGGCCCAGATCAAATGGCACCTGTATTCTGGGGGCACTTCTCCCTTCTTTGACACATAACAGCTTCTGGAACCAGGAAAATGGCCAAAGTTCCCAGGACATCAACCCACCAGAAATAGACCAAGAAGGTTCCCTGTTGGAAACTAAACCATTTAGTCCGACCCCTCCTTCCACAGGTGGATAAACTGAGGTCTAAAGAGAGGCAGGAGGGGCGCGCCTGGGTGGCTCAGCTGGTTGGGCGTCCGACTTCGGCTCAGGTCATGGTCTTGCAGTTTGTGGGTTCGAGCCCTGCGTCAGGCTCTGTGCTGACAGCTCAGAGCCTGGAGCCTATTTCGGATTCTGTGTCTTCCTCTCTCTCTGCTCCTCCCCCACTCATGCTCTGTCTCTCTCTCTCCTTCAAAAAAAAAAAAAAAAAAAAAAAAGAGGCAGGAATAATAATAATAATAATAATAATAATAATAATAATGAAGAGAGGCAGGGATTTATCCAGGTCACAAGGTCCTGCTGTGATGCATTTGAGCTCCCCTGTGCCTGTCGGGGTTCATTCACCCCCTCTTGCCTTCCACCCACCCCTGACCGCCCCCCACCAGCCCCTCCCTCAGTTACAGCCCCCAGTGCTATTCAGACCAACAGTGCACACAGAGTACTAGCTTCCCCAGCCTCGGACTCCGAGGGTGGAGCTCCGAAGGTGGTCCTGGGCCAGCACCACCTTCTGCCCTTATTGCTGCCACGCTTGTTCTAGATGAGAAAAGATACTTTCTCTCTCCCAGGAGCTTGGATTGGGGTTTGCTGCTTCCTGCAGCCACGCGAATGCTGTAGATGTACAGGGTAGAGCTGGGCAAGATGCCCCGGGGCATCAGGCCTGGGGTGGGGCTGGTGTGGGGGGTGAGGACCAGGGGAGGAGAGCCCTCCCAGCTGACCTCTCAGGCAGGGCTTTGTCTCCCCAGAAAGCGCTGATTTGGCCATTTTCTTGCTGACACTGGCCCTGACTGGCAGCTCACAGGACGGGGTGGGGGGAGGAGGGGTAGGTGGGGGGGGGGGCTTTCATAGGAAGAGCACATTGGGAATAAGAGGGGAGCCAGGGCAGAGCCAAGAGAGGCCGGACTGCCCAGCAGGTTGCTGCCTCTCTGCTGCACTTTTTACTGTTTGAATCTTGAGGATCAACATCGGTCCTGATGGAATATTTTACAGCCTCTGAATTGCTTATTCTACTAGGAATTTGTAACAACGGTCCTATATTTAGGTCAGTTGAAAAATGCATGTCACATACACCTGAAACTGACATAATCCTGTGAAGTTAATTATACTTCAATTTTTTTTTTTAATCACATCATAAAACCCTGGGTGTGGTAGACTTTCAACCTTGTCACCTACAGAGGGAAAAACTGGTAACCCTGGGGCTTTGGAGGGGAGAGGGATCTCTGAGATATTTCTCTCCCCTTTTCTGTTATTTTTCTACAATCAACATGTGTTACTTAACTAACAAAAGAAATTTAAACCCCACCCCGCTTCTGTTAAGATGATTGTTTGGATGTTGTGTTTCTGCTAAAAACACAAAAAATGATTGTTTGGATGCTGTCTCGGCAGCCTCGGGCTGGGAGTGACATCACCATGGAGATATCAGCTGAGGCCATCCCTCTGAAGGCCACACCCTGTCTTGCAAACACGTGGACTTTCTTTGCCTTCCCTCCCAGAGAATCACAGCACCTCCCTCCGGGTTGATACAGCCCCTTAGTGTAAGGAGCCCAGCAGCTAGTGGAGACTGGAGTGCTTCTCTCTGTTGGAGGTTTCCAAGTTCTGGGGGCTTTGTCCGGGCGGCCTCCCTGATTTCCTGAGGACAGATGGTAAACCAAGGCTGGCCGAGTGAACAAAAAGCTGGCATTGCTGAGTACTGATTATCTACTGAGTAGCTTTCAAGCGAAGAACTGCGCTTGGGTTGCAGAAATAAAGGAAGAAGGACCCCTTGGAGGAGAACGAGCAAAGGGAGTTTCTCCAGAGGTTGCTATATGGTAAAGGAGTCAGCCCCATCACTTGTGTTTTTGCAAAGACTCCAGGCGGGCAGGGGGCAGGAGAGCCTCAGTGGGCAAAAGGGAAGATGTGGGTATGTCTGGATGGGAGGCTGTTAGCACAGGGAAGCTGGAGGCAGGATAACTTGAATCGGGATGTATGTCACCACTGCGACTGGTGAGGGGAATGTCGGTGAGGCTTTTTCTGGCTGGTCCTGAGCTGGCAGTGGAGGCAAAAACTCAGGAAGCTGGCAGTTACTGATGGAGTCCAGCCCATCTGGGGCCCATCACGACGGGGGTTAATCATTTGTCTTCCCGGACCGCAGGGTGCAAATTGTGGGTCGCTTCATTTTCATATGTGGTCGGGCCGTTGTATTTAGAAAGGAGGAAAACGAGTCACAGAGAGGTTAAGGGACAGGCCCAAGGCCACACAGCTCCTGAGTGCAAGGTTGGCCAGGCCTCCGGGCTTCAGTGCTGGGCGTAGAGAGAGCAGAGAGAGGCCACCTTGAACTCCGATGTGAGCTCTGCCACCTTCCGGCCTTGTGACCCGCAGCAGGCAGCCTGGGAAACCGGTCCCTCAGAGCCACGCTGAGAGGGACCTCTGCATGCGATGTGCTAGTTCCATGTGCACCTGCTGAGGGCCTACTGTGTGCTCTCTCTATATGCCGTGCATGGGTCTAAGCAACTGAGAGCCTGTAAACTCGTGTCGTCCTCAGGATGCCCCGGGAGCAGGGTCTGTTTCTGGCCCCCTTTACAGACGAGGGTCTGACACAGGTTCACAGGGCAGGTAGGGAGCGGCGCTGTGTGGAACCCAGGGCCCCCGGGGCCCAGACTTGATGTTTTAGTGCCCGCACTTCCTGCCCCTCGGACAAAGTAGAGACTGAAGGAACAGCAGGGGCGCCTGATGAGGTGAGTTGCTTTTCCTTGGGTGACTCCTGAATGGGCTTCTCCAATGCAGGGGGCAGGGGGGACTTTGGGAATGGGGGAACGAGGAGGGCACAGGCCACCCCTCGTGGGAGGACGACATCAGTACTCACCAAGAGTCAGGGAAATGCCTGTCTCAGGGCTTTGCTGCTGGGTGGTTCCTGATGAGGCGGAGAAGAGGCCCCAGGTGCCTCCGGCCTCCACTCCTCCTGGAGTTACTTGGGTCCCAAGCTGGGCCAGCCGCCTGGTCTCCTCTTGCCGAGGAAAGTTTCTAGAAGGTGCTGGCTGCAGGGCCCCTGGGCAGTCCCTTGGTTTCCAGCCTTCACAGCTGTTATTCCTCATTCCTCTCTCCTCCTCCTTGTCCCCAAGTGTGGACATCTGGGCCTCGCGTCACACCCTGGGGGTGTGTTTATTCTGTGTTTCTGTGAGCCTCTTGCCTGGGGAGACCGCCAGTGTCTTTCTCCCTGGGACACTGCCCACTGGCCTTTACTACCCCCCACCAGGGCTTGCCCACCCCCTCACAAGTGGCCCGGGTCCAAGGGGACGTCTCCTTTGGGTCCCTTTGAGTTCTTCGGAGAAGTCATACCGATCACCCATCACCCGCGCCAAAAACACGAAACCGGAGACCGGCAGGAATGTTACCCGTTTGTTACTTCACCACGAAAGGCTGCTGGGAAATGTGCTGTCACCATTTCCTGTAAGAAAGGGTGTTTGGGCACCAGGAAAAGGTGAGAGCATCCTTTTGGAATAAAGGACGGCCCTTCAAGTACCTCTAGCTTTCTGGAAAACTCTTGTTCTGTTCACTTTGCCGCTGATGGGGGAACACTTGGTCAAAGTTGACAGCCGTTCCCGGAACGTTTGGGACCGGTGTCCTGTGGAGGGTGCACACTCCAGCTTGGAGGTCCCAGGGCGGTGACTTTCCTGGTCCCACCCCAATCCTGGTGTTCTCAGACATCTTGCTTTCCTAATGGAATTGCACTGCCCAGTCTGGCTTTTCTTAGACCCGCTCGCACATCCTTCCCTTTCCCCCCTGCCTTCCGGGGCCCCTCTGAGCCTTGGATGTCGTTACGCGCCCCCCCAGCCCCCCTCCGCCACCATGTCTGCGAGCCAGATGTTTGGGGAGAAGCGAGGAGGTCATCTGCCCAAGCCCAGTTTTGCAGCAGCAGAGATAAAGTACCATTAGGCAAAGCACCATCAGGAAAGCTACTGGCCCTCTTCAAACTCGCAGTCCCTTTCTCTACAGCTTACCCTGTGGCCCCTTCATCCCACAGATGTGGTCCAGGTGTGTGTAAAATACAAACACTACAACTCTCATTCAAACTGCAGTTGGCCCAGCAACAAAACCCCTTTTGCTGCTTTAAATCCTGTGGCCCCTTTTCCGCCCGGCGTGTGGCTACGAAATTGCTCTACGTACACAGGTGTATGTAGTATAAAATGTTTTTTAACGTTTATGCATTTTAAAAAGAAAATTTTTTTTTTACATTTTTTATCTATTTTTGAGAGACAGAGCACAAGTGGGGGAGGGGCAGAGAGAGAATGAGACACGGGATCCGAAGCAGGCTCCAGGCCCCGAGCCGTCAGCACAGAGCCCGATGCAGGGCTCGAACCCACGAACCGTGAGATCATGACCTGAGCCGAAGTCGGACGCCCAACCGAAGGAGCCACCCAGGTGCCCCAACGTTCATGCATTTTTGAGAGACAGAGAGACAGAGTGTGAGCAGAGGAGGGGCAGAGAGAGAAAGAGAGAGAGACAGACAGAATCTGAAGCAGGCTCCAGGCTCTGAGCTGTCCGCACAGAGCCCTATGTGGGGCTCGAACCCATGAACTGTGAGATCATGACCTGAGCAGGAGTCGGATGCTTAACGGCCTGAGCCATCCAGGCGCCCCCAGGTATACAAGGTATAAAGTAATAGGAGCTCTGACGGAATTACGGGCAGGATGCTTTGGGCTGCATCTAATTCTCAAAGGCAGCTTCCTGGAGGAGGTGACAGCCTGGATGTGTCTCCCAGGATAAGTGGGTGGCAGGCAGCGGGGGCAGCCTCAGGGTGACGTTGGGAGGAATCTTGAGGAGCTCAGGAGGCAGGGACACAAGGAAACCAGGGCTCAGATGAGGGCCGAGGGGTGGCCGGCCTGGTCAGCGAGGGCCTCATAAGGGCAGGGCTGCGGAGGTGGACTTTTTTCTAAGGGCAACAGGGAGCCCTGAAGGGTTCTAAGCAGGGGAAGGACATGAATTTTAGGCCTGAAGCCTGGCTCCCTAGGCCTCCTAGGAGGGGGAACACGGCGGTCAAGGACAAGGGGCTGGGGCAGAGGCCCTGTGGACAGACAGGCAAGGTCACTGGCATGCCTGGCATCCCTGGCAGGGACTGGGCTGCGAAAAAGAACATCATCGAGGATGGGACCCCCCCCCCCCAACGCTCTGGGCTCCCAGCTCCTCTCAGCAGGAGGAAGCCCCCCAGCCCCCGATGCCTGTAGGCGGGGGAGGGTTTTGCTCCCCGCAATTCGGGTGAAGGGTGGGCTCCAACTGCCTAAGAAAGCTCCCAGGGGTCCGGGCAGTAATTAGCCCAGCCCGGCAGGCGGGGACAAGGACACCCTTGTTTTTCCAAGCCTGCTGCCCTGCCCTGACAATCCGCATTCTCCCAGCTCCTGAAGGGGTGTCGTGTTAGAATCCCACTCTCTGGGCACAGAGCTCCCTGACTCAGGAACGGAGGCTGGACCCAAAGAAAAGCTGTTCCCCAAACAGGGATGTTTTGGGGCGGGGGGGGGGGGAGGAGGGTCCAGATCGGGTGTGGGGAGCACCCCGCTGGGTATCCCTCTGGCGCTGTGGTAGCGATGCAGTAACATGGATGTCGTCATGATGTGACCCTGGACGAGGGCCTCATGGCCCAGCCTCAGTCTTCTTGTCTGTAAAATGGGAATGGCTGGTGTCTGTCCTTTCGTGTTGGTGGGGTAGGAGGGGCAGAAGCAGAGAAGGTAGTCCGGAGCGGGTCAGCCCTGATCAAGGATGTGGCAAGGGACAGGGGAAGCGGCCAAAACAAACTTTTCTTCTCTGGCAGGAGGGAGGGTGTCTGTGAATGTCATCAGCAAGCTGGTTCCTCTCCTCCCCCAGCCTGGAGAGCTGGAGAGCCTCTGCATGAAACTTCCTTGGGGCTCTGTGCGAGACACGAACGGCCCCTGCCTCAGTTTCCCGACCACGGCAATGCAGCTCCTTTTCCTCGTTTAGCCAAGCTCCACGGGGTCCCAGGGCTGGTGCCCTGCACGGGTGAGAGGGCTCCAGCCCAGTGCGGGGAGGGGCGGTGCTGATGTGGAGCCAGGGACCCAAGATCAGGGTAGTGGTAGTGGGGGGGGGGGGGGGGGCGGTCTCTAGATCAGTGTCAGGCTGGAGGTGGAATCCTGGGGCTCTGCCCCCAACTCCCTGTGTGATTTGGGGCAGGTTTCTCCCCAACCATGCCGGTCCTTGGTTCATAAGCACATGGGGAGTAAACTGTTTTCAGTTTTTATTATGAAACATTGTGCACTGGGGCCTCTGGGGGGCTCCATTGGTTAAGTGTCCGACTCTTATCAGGCTCAGGTCATGATCTCACGGTTCGTGGCTTCAAGCTCCGCGTCGGGCTCTGTGCTGACAGCTCAGAGCCTGGAGCCTGAGCAGGTCTCTCTCTGACCTGCTCACACTCTCTCTCTTTCTCAAAAATAAGTAAAATTAAAAAAAAATAATAAAACACTAGGCTTACGAAATAAAATGTTCCCATTGCCTTTGAATCCTCTCCAGGAACCTCTCCATCCTGTCCCCGCCCCAAAGGCAGGCTTTCTTGAATTTGGTTTCCCTCCCTTGGCTTCGCCTTGCCCCTCAACAATGCTGTTAGGTTTGTGGGCTTTCAGCCCATGTGCAACTGCTGGAGGTATTCTTCTGTGGGCTCCCTGTGTTGCTCGATATGATTTTTGGCGGGTTTGTCCACACAAATTGGGGGGCCACCGAGCGTCCCCTTACGTGCCGTCCCTCAAGTACTCGCCCGTTCTCCTCCTGACGGACCTTTAGTTTGCTTCCAGTTTGGGTTCTTGTTTAGATTTGTTCTGGGTTTTCTTTTCTTTTTTTCTTTTTTTTTTTTTAAGTTTATTTATTTTGAGAGAGAGAGAGAGAACGGGGAGGGGCAGAGAGAGAGGGAGAGAGAGAGAATCCCAAGCAGGCTCTGTGCTGTCAGCGTAGAGCCCCCCACACGGGGCTCGGAATCACGAACCATGAGATCGTGACCTGAGCAGAAATTAAGAGTCAGGGGGAGTGTGGGTGGCTCAGTCAGTTAAGCATCAGACTTCCACTCATAACACAATCTCGCAGTTCGCGAGTTCGAGCCCAATGCTGGGCTCACTGCTGTCAGTGTGGAGCCCGCTTCGGGTCATCTGTCCCCCTCTCTCTCTGCTCCTCTCCCGCTGTGTTCTCTCTCTCAAAAATAAATAAACGTTAAAAAAAAAAATCAAGAGCGGGACACTTAACCAACTGGGTCACCCAGGCGCCCCTAGATTTGTTCTGTTTTTGCTGTTCTGTCCCCGTCCTGTGTTACTCACTGCACAGGCAGCCCGGGTGCACGTCTAGGTGGGAAATTCCAGAATCTTGGGGAACGTCCGCCTTCCCCTTCACACGATAATGTCAAATTGTTTTCGAAAGTGCTGGTAGCGATTTACCTTCTCACAGCAAAATCTAAGTTCCTTTTGTCCAATATCCACGATGACACTGTGTATTCTCAGATCTTTTCACCGTGGCCCGTCTGGCTGTTGTAGAAAGACAACACAAACAAACAAAACCTGATTATGGGCGGGGTTGGGCATCTTTTAAAACTTTGTGGGCGGCGGGAGTCTCCTCTTCCATGAAATAGTTACCCACAACCCATTTTCTATTGGGTTGTTTGGTCCTTTTCCTTAACGATTTGTAGGATTTTTTAAACGTCCTGGATGTTATTCCTCTACCGGTTGGAAAAATTGCCAGTATTTCTCCTGCTTTGTGGCTTATCATCGTGTCTGTGAACTGACAGCAGTTTGTTTTTTTCACTTTGTTTTTTTTTTTAATTTTTTAATGTTTATTTACTTATTTTGAGAGAGAGAGAGTACCCACATGCACAATCGGAGGAGGGGCAGAGAGAGAAAGGGAGAGAGAGAATCTGAAGCAGGCTCCACACTGTCAGCGAAGAGCCCTACACGGGGCTCGAACCCACAAACCGTGAGATCACGACCTGAGCCAAGATCACGAGTTGGACACTCAACCAACTGAGCCCCCCAGGCGCCCCTGTTTTTTTTTTTTAATGTTTATTTATTTATTTTGAGAGAGAGAGTGAGCAAGTAAGGAGGGGCAGAGAGAGAGGGAGAGAGAATCCCAAGCAGTATGGAGCCCCAAGCGAGGCTCGAACTCATGAACCATGAGATCATGTCCTGAGCCGAAATCAAGAGTCGGATGCTTTAACCGACTGAGCCACCCAGGCGCCCAACGGACAGAAGATTTTAATATGAACGTAGTCACATTCATCATCATGTTCTTCACGGTTTAAATCAGAGAGGTTCAGTTTACTTTTCAGCCACATGGCTCTTTATTTAAAAGAAGCCACGTATGTACCCCTCACAGAATGCCCACCCCACTACCGGGCCAATTCGGTCCTTAAAGAAAACTAATTGCCAACCAGATGGAGGCCCCAGACATTTGAGAACCCTCATCCCTGTTCCCCCATTTGCTGCCACTTACAGTCTGCACAACCTTGGACAACGACCTTCACTGCGTTGTGCCTCAGTTTCCCTCTCTGGGTGAGCAAAAGGAGATAGCATTTTCTCTAGAGTTCCCATGGCACCCGGGATGCTGTGAGCACTCTGTAGGAGTAACTATGCTCTCTCAGAGCGGAGATTGCCAGGGATTTCCACCAGAGGCCGGGAACCAAGAGACAGGGCTCCCTGAGACAGAACATTCCAGTGCATTGCCAGAGCCTCCCAGCCCCAGCCAGGCAAACGCCCTGAGATCAGCCCCCTCCCAGAGCACTGCCTCCCCATCCGCATGGGGGTTGCACCCTTTTGCTCCTTCTCTCTCCTGTGCCCTGAGCTCCAGCCCGGATGTCGCCCACCCCCGCACCCTGACTTCCAGCCCTTGGTAGGGCAGAAGGACCCAGGCCCGTTTGCAGCCTTGAGCCCACCTCCTCTCTCTTCTGAGCCCAGGCTGAAGCGAACTGCCAGGCCCGCGGCACGGCTGATCCTAGTAGATTCCCAGATGGTCCATTTAAGCCGGGAATGCTCGATTTCCTGTTTGGTTTTAGGTCAGCAGTTCCTAAACCAGAACTTTCTTTCCCATAAAAAGTGTTTCTTCAGGTTACTGACACTGTTACGCCACTGTGAAAGCCAGGGAAATGTGGGACATTTTTTTTTTTTTTTTGTATTTGGATCAAAATGGAAATTAACTCCTGCCCGAGGAAGAAGTGGAGGTTTACAGCCCTGGTCCCTCCTGGTGACCTGGGTTCAAATCCCCCCGGAGACACTTCTGGCTGCCTGACTTCGTGCAAGTGGTTCATGGCCTCACGGTGGTTCTCTCACGTATTAAACACAGGAATAAGGATTTCTTCACTCATGTTTGTAGAGACTGAATAAAATGTCACAGGAAATGGCTTCTCGCACACGCATGGCATAGGAAAAACACGCAGTGTCCAAAGAAACAAAATTTCTCCCTATTTGCCCGGGTGGCTCAGTCGGCTGAGTGTCCAACTTCAGCTCAGGTCATGATCTCGCGGTTCGTGAGTTTGAGCCCCGCGTCGGGCTCTGTGCTGACAGCTCAGAGCCTGGAGCCTGCTTCGGATTCTGTGTCTCTCTTTCTCTCTCTTTCTGCCCCTCCCCCGCTCACTCTCTGTCTCTCAAAAATGAATAAACGTTAAAAAAAAATTTCATTAGAAAAATTTAAAAAAATGTCTCCCTAACCCAGGGCCACTCAGCTAATCGTCCGTGATAATCTGTCAGGGTTCCTGTCACCCGGTCCAATATTCTCTCCAATCGAAGTTTTACAGAGTGGGCAGAAGAGACAATAAGACCAAGGGAGAGGCGAAAATGCATGAGAAAAAAAGGTTGGTGAAGAAATTTTTTGAAGTGAAGGCGTCATAGCCATCCTTATATCAGACAATCTAGACTTTAAAATAAAGACTGTGACAAGAGGTAAAGAACGGCATTATATCATAATTAAGGGGTCTATCCACCAAGAAGACCTAACAATCATAAACATTTATGCTCCAAATGTGGAAGTACCCGAACATATAATTCAATTAATCACAAACAAAGAAACTCATCGATAATAATACCATAATAGTAGGGGACCTCAACACCCCACTTACAACAATGGACAGATCGTCTGATCAGAAAATCAACAAGGAAACAATGGCTTTAAATGACACACTGGACCAGATGGACTTAACAGATATATTCAGAACATCTCATCCTAAAGCAGAGGAATATACATTCTTCTCCAGGGCACATGGAACGTTCTCCAGAATAGACCACATACTGGGACACAAAACAGCCCTCGACAAGTACAAAAAGATGGAGATCATATGTTCAGACCACAACGCTGTGAGACTCAAAATCAACCACAAGAAAAACATTTGGAAAGGTAACAAATACTTGGAGACTAAAGAACATCCTACTAAAGGATGAATGGGCTAACCAAGTAGTAAAAGAGGAAATTGAAAAGTACATGGAAGCCAATGAAATGATAACATCACAGCCCCAAACCTCTGGAACACAGCAAAGGCGGTCATAAGAGGGAAGTAGACAGCAATCCAGGCCTTCCTAAAGAAGGAAGGAAGGTCTCAGATACACGACCTAACCTTCCACCTGAAGGAGCTGGGAAAAGTGCAGCAAATAAAACCCAAAACCACCAGAAGACAGGAAATAATAAAGATTAGAGCAGAAGTTAATGCTATTGAAACCAAAAAAACAGTAGAACAGATCAAGGAACCCAGAAGCTGGTTCTTTGAAAGAATTAAAAAAATTGATAAACCTCTAGCCAGTTTGATCAAAAAGAAAAAGGAAAGGACCCAGATGAAGGGAAGGCATCAGAAGGGCTAAGGGGAAAAGAAAACAACTCTGAAGTTCCAAGAAGCAAGTCCAGGCATCAACCTGAATCTGTCTCTAATTATAATTAAGGAAGAAATTTGTGTCATTTTCCAGAAATTGCCACATCTTTGGAAGGAGCATGATTGGATAAGAATGTGGAATATTCAACCAACCTATAAGGTCTCCATTACTCATGACAGAAGTTTCTATGGATATTAAAAAAAAAAAAAATCTACACTTAAGTGTCCTACTTCAGCTCAGGTTGGTGAGTTCCAGCCCTGTATCAGGCTCTCTGGTGTCAGCACAGAGCCCGCTTCAGATCTTCTGTCCTCCTCCCCACTCTGCCCCTCCCCACTGGCACTCTGTCTCCCCCAAATAAACAAACATTAAAACAAAAATCTGTAGCGCATATTACTAAGCGAAAGAAACCAGTCTGAAAAGGCTACATGCTGTATGATTCCAACTATATGACATTCTGGAAAAGGCAAAGTGGTGGAAAAAACACAAAGATTAGGGGCTCCTGGGTGGCTCAGTCGGTTGAGCCTCTGACTTCGGCTCAGGTCATGATCTCGCGGTCCATGAGTTCAAGCCCGAGTTGGGCTGTATGCTGACAGCTCGGAGCCTAGAACCTGCTGCAGATTCTGTGTCTCCCTCTCTCTCTGTCCCTCCCCCACTCACACACACTCTCTCTCTCTCTCAAAAATAAATAAACATTAAAAATTAAAAAAAAAAAAAAAAAAGAGAGAGAATACAAAGATTAGTGGTTGCTTGGGACTGGATGGGGAGGAGGAGTGAGGAGGGATGAGTAAGGCGGGGCACAAGTGATTTTTAAGGAGGCGAAATTACTCTGTATGATACTGAAATGGTGGATACATGACATGCATTTGTCAGCAGCCATAACACTGTTTGAACATAAAAGGGGACCCTTAATGCAGACTATGGCCTTTAATTGATGCTAATGTGTTGATACTGGCTCATTAATTGTAATAAATGTACCACATTCGTGTAAGATGTTAATAATGGGGGAAACTGGGTGCCAGGGAAGGAAGGGGGTATATGGGAACTCTCTGGATGATCTGCTTAACTTTCTGAAAACCCAAAACCACTCTGAAGTACACCATCTATGAGTTTCAAAATTTTTGTACTTGCAGGAAGTGTGATGTGGTGGAGAGAATATTGGACCAGGTGACAGGGAACCCTGACAGCGTATCACTGATTAGCCTAAATGACCCGGGGCGAGACCCTTGCCCTCTGAGCCTGGGTTTTCTCTTTTTTCAAAGGAGGGCACTGGGGGCTGGCTTATCTCTAAAAGTCTCCCTCCACCTAGGAAAACCTCTGACTTTCCTATAACATTTTGGAAGGATAAACAAGTGAAAGGCTGAGTGTCTCAAGAAACAGCGCTAGGAATAAAATATAGGGAACGTTCACGGCAACTGGTTTAGTTCCTAGAACCCGCAGAAGGTATAGAAAATGCCCAAATCTCCCGCCCTGGGTCACCTTGATCCGCCAATTCAAATTTCCTCCAAATACCACGCGGGAGGCGACAGCAACCGAAACACTAAACTGCCTCTGGTCCCTACCAGCTGGCGGGGGTTTCTTCCCTCCACGGCTGGGCCTAGAAACTCATATTTTATTCATGAAAATTTGAGGCCCTGGGAGGCCTCGGCATAAACAGGATGTAAATATTTGCGGGTGGTGGGGAAGAGGTGGTATTTGAGCCGGGGCTGTCCTAAGTGGGGACGTCCGGGACAATGCTCACTTGGGACCCGCCCACCTCTAGCCCGTCTATAGGTTGGGTGTGTGGTGGTGGGGGGGCATGTGCAGCATGTACCCCTGATTGGAGACCCCGTTTCGGACTCCAGAGCCCTCCAAGTGGGACGGGATGTTGCTTCACCTTCTGGTGCTCCCCCTGCCCCCCCTTTTCCTCGATCATCAGGGCTCCATCCCGCCTTCCTCAGCTTGAGACTTGGGAGTGGCTTTCCGGGACTTGCAGACGTGCCTGGCCACCTCTGCAGCCCCTCACCTGGCCTTCCTGCACCTGGACACCCTTTGTCTCGGCCGTTCGCTGGAGTTCCGGCCGTCCCCCAAGCCGTACTGGTGCTCAGCCTTTGCTCCACCTCTGTGAGCTTTGACTTCTCTAGAAGACACCCCCCGCCCCCGCCCCTCCGCTCTTGTGTTTGCGCGCACTACACCCTTTTCTGGAACCTGGGGCAGCCCCACCTCTTGGACTCTCCCCCGAGAATAACTCCTAATGAGTTCTGGGGGCCTGGCGTGGGTGGGCATCACTTCCTCCAAGAAACTGTCCCGGCTGCTTCCCCTCCAAATCTGGGTTCAGAGTTCCCCTCCTCCTCCTCCTCCTCCCCCCTCCCCCGCCCTCGCATCTGCAGTGCTGAGCTAAACCTCTTTCTCTTCTGTATCCTACACTCCGATACGGTCCCAACTTTGGTCCTGTTTACTAAATAAATACTTGTTGACTAAACGGACGGCTGGCCGGCCGGCTGGATAAAGACGTGGCTCTATTACCACCTGTGTCTGTGGCCATCTGTGACTTGCGACTCCCCCCAGATGGAATCCTTCGCTCCCACGCATCCGCACCGCGGATGGCAGTCCCCACTCTTTGGTGCCTTATGTACACAGCGTCAGTTTGTTTCTCGCTTGTGTCCTCCCCACCCCCATCCCACAGCCTGTGTTCTACACCTAGGACATTTCCTGGGGCATGATAAAGCTGCCGTCTTGGTGCAATGTCCCAGGGCCTCGACGATTTCCAAAGTTAAACCCCGCACCCAACAACCTCCAGTATGAGGCAAACATTTCTACCTGTGAGACGCACCTTCTGGAATTGACACCCTCAGGGCCTTCCCGAAGAATGTTGTGTGCGCATGAGCGCGTGAGCGGGCACGCTCCGGCTAAGTAAGCCTTCTTCAGACAGTGAGACCCATGCTTGGCCGTTTCTGGGATTATGGAAAACAGAATACACCCCCACATTGGAATGCCAGCAGGTCAGGCTGGACCCGAGAAGCACCCCGTTTGCGGTGGATGGAGGTGGTCTTAAATGGCGGACGGGACCTCACGCTGAGAATAATGTCCGGAGATTGCCATAGAAAGAAGTGTCGAACTCCCTGGGTGAGGTTTTCAAAATGTAGTTAGTCAACCCTTAATCGATCCTGTGTGGACATGTAGTTTTTCTCAGTATAGGGCTTCTTAGCTTCAAGTGGGCTCCCTGGTCCAGCTGTCCAAATGTTCCATGCCACAGAGAACCCAGTAGGAAGCAAAAGGAGGGAAGGAAGGAAGGAAGGAAGTCTCAGAGCAGCCATAAAGGGCCTGGCCTGGTACTCCCTCTTCTACAGGAAGAGCCCCCACACCCCCACTCACACTAGAGTCCCTAAGTTTATCATGTTTATCATTTATGGAGGCCTTAGATCGGAGGTTCATTCCTGCTGCACGCCAGGGCCCCCAGACCTACTGCATCGGAACCTCTGTGGTGCCCCCCCCTCCCCAGGCCTCTGCATTTGTGTCAAACCTTCTGGGTGATTCTATGCAGCCAGGCTTGAGAACCCTTGACCATGCTTCCTGAAACTGCATCTGTGACCTGCTCCCAGCTGATACGGATGTCGCCGTACCACACCTGATGGGGCAAGACTTTAGGCAGGATATTTTTTTACTTGAGGGGCACCTGGCTGGCTCATCAGTGGAGCATGTGACTCTTGATCTCGGGGTCATGAGTTTGAGCCCCATGATGGGTATAGAGATTACTTAAAAATAAGATCTTAAAAACATTTTTTTTTACTTTAAATAATTTTTTTTTTATTTGAGAGAGAGAGAGTGTGTGTGTGTGCGTGTGTATGAGAGCAGGGGAGAGGGGTGGAGGGAGAGAAAGAATCCCAAGCAGGCTCTACACTCAGCATGGAGCCTGATGCAGTGCTCAATCCCATGACTCTGGGATCATGACCTGAGCCGAAATCAAGAGTCGGTGGCTCAACTGACTGAGTCATCCAGACGCCCTTGAAATAAATATTTTAGGATGCCAATGGTTCACAAATCATTCTTGTTTCAGAAGATTAAAACAGAAATTCATGGACTGAACCTTCTCCCCTTTGCCAGATCCCCAGAGGGAAACACAACTGTTTGTTCTTTCTGGAGATAAAGTTTCTTTTTAAATGCATTGGATTGGGGGGGCCTGGCCGGCTCAGTTGGTGGAGCATGTGACTCTTGATCTGGGGGTCACGAGTTCAAGCCCCACATTGGGTGTAGAGATTACTTAAAAATAAAATCTGAAAAAAAAATACACTGCATTATATATATATTTTTTTCCATGACTCTTTTTTGCATGGAGACTTTTCCTGCTCAGTATACAAGGATGGCCTTCATTTTGTAGTGACTACGTAGTATGAACGTAGCACAACTGGCCTCCCCCTTCCACCTACAGATGGACTTTTCTCTCATTTCCTGCTTTCCCCCATTCTAAACTGCTGCAGTGAATATCACCATCATACATACGTCTTTGTGCACATGTGTAAGCATTTCTGTAAGACAAGTTTCTAGAAGAAAATTCTGGGTCTGAGAATGTATACTTTTTTTTTAATGTTTATTTATTTATTTTGAGAAAGAGCATGAGTGGGGGAGGGGGAGAGAGGGAGGGGAGAGGCGGGGAGAGAGAGAGAGAGAGAGAGAGAGAGAGAGAGAGAGAGAGAGAGAGAATCCCAAGCAGGCTCCACACTGTCAGCACAGAGCCCAATTCGGGGCTCAAACCCATGAACCATGAGATCATGACCTGAGCCAAAATCAAGAGTCAGACACTTAATTCACTGAGCCCCCCAGGTGCCCCAAAAATGTGTACTTCTAAAGCATCACTAGAAATTGACAAATTATTCTCCAAAAGAGCTTTACAATTTGTACAGAACAGAAAAATAGGCAAGCAGGTAAGTCTCGGGAGAGGAATATAAAAGGTCAACGCACATATTAACATGTGCTTATCAGGAAAATGAAAATTATGAAACTAATATAATGCTGTATGTTAACTAACTGGAGTTAAAATAAAAACTTGAAAAAAGAAAGTGAAAATTAAAGCAGCAATGATATATACACACGTTATCTATTACAAATACTATGTACGTTACATGTAATGTGCCTATGTGTATATATATCTGGACACCGCACTGGCAAACAAACAGAAATATGCATTCCTGGGGCGCCTGGCTGGCTCAGTCAGTGGAGCATGTGACTCTTGACCTCGGGGTTGTGAGTTCAAGCCCCACATGGGATGTAGAGATTACTTAAAAATAATCAAGAATGTTTCAAAAGAAAGAAAAGAAATACGCATTCCTATCTTGCATCAGTCATTGATGGAGGGGTAACTGGACAAAACAGGAATGAGCTTGGTGCTCTGGTCCCCCATCCTCAGCAGATTGAGAAGCAGCCCCAGGAAGGTCAGGGCAGACAGACCGACTGAGGACAGGAAGAAGGCAGAGCATGGATGAATAAACAAACGGAACACAATTAGAAGTAAAGAATCCAAACAGCCTAACGAACCAGGATCTATCGTGTGGGGCAAATAGTCCCCCACATGCCCTACGTAGCCCTGGGGTCAAGCCCCCATCACAGCACCCAAATCCCATGGCCACTGTACTGATGGCTCTAAAGCATTTGGAAAATTTCTGTACCCCCTTTTTTTTTTCCCAAGAAGGCAAGGAAGTGTGTAAAGCAGGTTTTCAAAGTTTCCCGATTGTTAAAATATAACAGAATCGTTAAAACGAAAAACTTTGCATACGGAGGGCACTTAACCAGAACGTGTATTTACGTAGAACCAGCGTGTCCTCTGGGAGGATTATTAAAGCATTGCTGCTCAGAATTTGCTTAGCACAAGGCAGGCTCTCACCCTTGAAATCACCAGCCTTACCCATCCTAAAATGCCACCTTGTGAGGAAAAGCAAAGGCCTTTTAAAAGATGCATCTCAAAAAAAAAAAAAAAAAGATGCATCTCAGGAGGTGCTTGGGTGGCTCAGTCTGTTAAGCATCTGACTTTGGCTCAGGTCATGATCTCTCAGTTCATGGGTTCGAGCCCTGCATCGGGCTCTGTGCTGACAGCTCGGAGCCTGGAGCCTGAATCGGATTCTGTGTCTCCCTCTCTCCCTGCTCCTCCCTCCCTCACATGTCTCTATCTCTTTCTCAAAAATAAGTAAGGATTAAAAAAAAAAAGTTTCTGGGGTGCCTGGGTGCCTCAGTTGGTTAAGGGTTTGTACTCTGTCTCTCTCTCTCTCAAAAATAAATAAACATTAAAAAAAAAAGTTTCTTTGGAAGGGCGCCTGTCTGGCGCAGTTGGTAGAGCATGTGACTCTTGATCTCAAGGTTGTGAGTTCAAGCCTTACACTGGGTATGAAGATTACCTAAAAAATAAAATCTTAAAATTTTTTTTACAAATTAAAATAAACAAATGGGCACCTGGGTGGCTCAGTCAGGTAAGCATCTGACTCTTGATCACACAGCTCAGATCTTTATCAGGGTCTTGAGTTCAACCCCTGCCTTAGGCCTGCACTGGGCGTGAAGATGATAGATAGATAGATAGATAGATAGATAGATAGATAGATAGATAAAGGCAGGCACCTGGGTGGCTCAGTTGGTTAAGAGTCCAACTCTTGATTTCGGCTCAGGTCACGATCTCATGGTTCATGGGTCCGAGCCCCGCATTGGGCTCTGTGCTAACAGTGCGGAGCCTGCTTGGGATTTTCTCTTTCTCTCTCTCTCTCTCTCTCTCAAACATTTTAAATAAATAAATAAATAAATAAATAAATAAATAAATAAATAAATAAATGTTTAGTTGCAAAGTTAAAGATTTTCTTTTGACTTGTAAAGTTATATATTTGAGAAACCTTATTCCTCCTCAAGCTTTCAGGTTCACTTTACAAACCTTATTTTTCTTTTTACAACTCTCGTGAATTGTGACAATACTTTTAAAGGTCTTTTTAACTACAGAATAATTGAAACCTCTTAAACATTAAAAACAAATTTTTTTAATGTTTATTAATTTTTGACAGGGAGAGAGACAGAGTGTGAGCAGGGAAGGGGCAGAGAGAGAGGGAGACACAGAATCTGAAGCAGGCTCCAGGTTCTGAGCTGTCAGCACAGAGCCCGATGTGGGGCTCGAACCCACGAACCACGAGATCATGACCTGAGCTGAAGTCAGACGCTTAACCAACTGAGCCACCCAGGCACCCCAAAACCTCTTACACATTTTAAACTACATTTATAAACGTAATATATTTGGTTTCCTTTAAGTATAAGTCTTTAAATGTATCTTATAAATCTATTAAACTTATAATATGTTGAATCTTAAGGTCCCTTAAATACTCTAATACTATTTATAAATTTAGGAAGATTTTAACCTACAATCACAAGTTTAACTTAATTCAATTTTACATTTTAAATTAGAATCATAAAGTTCCGCCTGGTAGACACCAGTATGTCTAATTCTCTTAAGCCATTTGGGACCCTTAAAATATCAAATAGGTAATGATTACACAAAAGTGCTACAGAAAAATACTAATGCGAAATTTTGACTTATTTCATCATGTTTGTATTTCTGAAACTCCCTGGGATTATTCATTCATTCAAAAAATATTTATCAATGACACCTGAAACTACTGTGACATTGTCCATCAACTATACTCAAAAAAAAAGAAAGCTTATTTCTTATTGCTAAAATAATCTGTCTATCTATCTATCCATCCATCTATCTCAATATCTGCTAACTATCAAGCACTGTTCAAGTCAATGACAACAGCAGTAGTTGGCTAAGGTGGAGAAAATCCTTGCCATCATGAAACACATCCTAATGGGGGAACGCATACACAATACATACTTAATACATATTTATCAGCTGGAGTTACGTGCTATAGAAACAAAAGGAAAGCAGGGTAGGAAAAGGACTGGTAGGAGGAAGGAAGCAGATGACAATGAATAGACCAATGGATGAATAGATGACACACAGCAGAGACCAGAATGAGGCAAGAGAGCAAGCCATGTGCACATGTGAGGGAAGAGCACTCTAGGCCAAGGAAATAGCAAGTGCAAAGGTCCTGAGGTAGGGATGTGCTAGGCACTTTTGACTTAGAGCGAGGAAGCTCTTGTGGCTAGAGTAGTGTGAAGGCAAGGGTGGTACAAAGGGAGGTCAGGGAGATGGCCTCATGGAGGTTAGACATATGGAGCCCCACAGGGGTTGGGTTTTTCCTCTACCTTGACCATGAATATTCTGTAAGGATTTGTCAGGAGACCTTCTCCAGAAAGTCATTCTAATGACCCTTATTAAATTGAAGATGCTCTTACTTGGGACCCACTAATTCCATTTTTATCTACTCTAGAGAAATTATCTCAGAAATGCAGTGGAATACTCTACAGCAGAAAAATTAATTCATTCAGCAAGTTTTTATTTTTTTATTTTGTTTATTTTTTATATTAAAATTTTTTTTTAACATTTATTTTTGAAAGAGAGAGACAGAGCACGAGTGGGATAGGGTAAGAGAGACAGCAGGAGACACAGAATCTGAAGCAGGTTCCAGGCTCTAAGCTGTTCAGCACAGAGCCCGACGTGGGGCTCGAACTCACGAACCCCAAGATCATGACCTGAGCCGAAGTCGGATGCTCAACCGACTGAGCCACCCAGGTGCCCCTAATTTTTTATTTTAGAGGGAGAGTGCAAGTGAGCAGGGGTGGGGCAGAGGGAGAGAGAGAGAGAATCAGAAGGAGGCTCTGCTCTGTCAGCACAGAGCCCGACACAGGGCTCAGTCTCATGAACTGTGAGATCATGACCTGAGCCAAAATCAAGAGTTGGACACACAACTGACTGAGCCACCCAGACGCCCTAGTCAGCAAGTTTTACTGAGCATCTACTCTGTGCCAGACAGTGAACATAAGAGACAACAACTCCTACTCTCATGGAGTTTACGTTCTAGAAGAAGAAATAGACTTCTACAGAGAACTCTCAAAACCACAATGCTCAGTGAAAAAAAAATTGCAAAATTATACACAGAATGATTCAACTTACAAGAAATTAAAAAACTTACCAAACAATAGTACATCATGGTAATAGATAATTTATGTCTCATCAAAGTACAAAAGCCTATAAAACATACAGGTCCAGAGCTCAGATCACCTAGTGTAGATCGACTCTCCCTTCTACTCGCTGAGAGACCTTGGGGACAAAACTTGACCTCTCTGTGCCTCAGGTTCCTCTTCTGTAAAATGGGGGTGGAAGAGGGATGAAGAGAGAAAGGGGTGGGGAACTTTAGTATCCATAATGTTTGATTTCTCTTTTAAAAAAAGAGGAAAGGGGTGCCTGGGTGGCTCAGTTGGTTGGGTGACTGACTCTTGATTTTGGCTCAGGTCGTGATCCTACAGTTCAGGGGATTGAGCCCTGCGTCAGGTGTATGAACCTGGGATCAGACAGTGCATCAGGCTCTGTGCTGACTGTGGAGTCTGCTTAAGATTCTCTCTCCCTCTCTCTCTGCCCCTTTCCACAATTCATGCTCTCTTTAAAAAAAAAAAAAAAAAAAGAAAGAGGTCGGGGTGCCTGGGTGGCTCAGTTGGTTAAGCACCAACTTCGGCTCAGGTCATTATCTTGTGGTTCGTGGGTTCAAGCTCCACGTTGGGCTCTGTGCTGACAGCTCAGAGCCTGGAGCCTGCTTCAGATTCTGTGTCTCTCTCTCTCTCTCTCTGCCCCCTCCATTGCTCGTGCTCTGTCTCTCTATATCAAAAATAAACATTAAAAAAAATTTTTTTAAGGCAAAATTTTAACATCTGTCTTGGTGGGTGAGTATATGCATAGTGATATTATTTTCAGTATGCTTCAAATGTTCTATAATTTTAAATTTAGAGAGTCAAAGATCACAAAACAAACACTTTGACACAGTTTTCTGTTTTCCTTTTTTTTTTTTTTGAAGTTTATTTATTTTGAGAGAGAGAGTGTGCAAGCGGGGAAGGGTCAGAGAAAGCGGGAGAGACATAATCCCAAGCAGGCTCCGTGCCATCAGCGCAGAGCCTGACTCGGGGCTCGAACTCACGAACTGTGAGGTCATGACCTGAGCTGAGATTGAGAGTTGTGGCTTAACCGACCGAGCCACCCAGGCACCCCCTGCCCCACTTTTCTTTTGTTTTTAATTAATTACAAACAAAATTTAATTTTGTTTGTAATTAATTTGTAATTAATTTGTTTTTAATTAAAAGAAATTTTAATTTCTTTTGTTTTTAATTCCAATATAGTTAACCTACAGTACTATATTATTTTCGGGTGCACAGTGTGGTGATTCAACAGTTCTGTACATTTTTCAGTGCTTAGCGTGGTAAGCGACAATTTTCTCTACAAGCACCCTTGACTCCCTCCACACCACTTGCCACATGGCAACCAGGGACCTAAAATATAAACTGGGCCCTGTGGCTGTTCCCTAACTTCTCTGGTCCTGCGGTATGGCCCCTCCAGGCCTCCTTCCTCTCCCACCCTGATTCGCACCCACCCAGGAGCCACCGTGTGCTCATCACTCCTTCAGGCCTCGTCAGGCCCCAGGGTGCCATGACCGGGACAGAGAAGAGCTCCTGTTCTCAAAGAGCTGCCATTCTAGGGGTGGGGAGACCAACAATAAACAAGGCAATAAATCCAGGTAATTGTAAGTACAACACAGAAAGAAACAGGATCTCGGGATAGAGAGCAAATGGATAGACGGAGAGGGTGTTAGGGGAGGCGCCTTCCAGGCAAAGCCAACAGACACTCAGCTCTCAAATTCAGGGTTCAGATCTCAGGTAAAATGCCCCCTCCCCGGCAAAGCCCTCCTTGACCTCTAGGTAAAACAACCAATCAATCAGTGCCACTTAACCATCATCATAATTAAGTAAACACATGACCAGTCGCTTGGTGTCTGTCTCCCTCCCTACAACACAAGCTCCTTGAGGGCGGAAGCTTGCCCTGTTCCACATCCTGTGCTTATCAGAGCGGCTGTAGGCACTCAATCAATATTTGTTAGAGACAGAAACCGTGAGTCAGGCGGAATGATGTCTATACCAGCTTCCAAATTCCGCAAATGTGATCGGCACAATTCCCGAGGACGAACGTTACCCAGCCAACAAATCCTTATACTGGAAATATGTTTAGGATATATGCTTTTTCACTACACAATGAGCCTTTTAATGTTGAAAATGCTAGTGAGAATGTTAGAAAAATTGTAAGGGTGATGGAACACTGCAGGGTCTGGGAGCGAACAGTTATTTCAGTGATAGTATCACTGCTTTAAAAAAAAACCAACAAGGGGTGCCTGAGTGGCTTGGTCAGTTAAGCGTCCGACTTCAGCTCAGGTCACGATCTCACGGTCTGTGAGTTCGAGCCCCGCGTCGGGCTCTGGGCTGACAGCTCAGAGCCTGCAGCCTGTTTCAGATTCTGTGTCTCCCTCTGTCTCTGTCCCTCCCCTGTTCATGCTCTGTCTCTCTCTGTCTCAAAAATAAATAAACGTTAAAAAAAAAAAATTAAAAAAAAAAAAAAAACAACAAACAGCTACAATTCATAAAGAAAGCCACTGGGAGACAACAAATGAGTTTTCAAAAATTCCGTGTAAGCAAGGTAAACAGCATCGAGAAGGGTCAACATCCCGGGCCAGTGGTGGAAAGCAGGTGTGTCTGGTGGTCCTGGTCCTGGGATGCCACCAGATTTTCAACCCCACGTCCTGCAAGTCACTTGGGAAGTGGGCGCCACCCTAGTGGCAAAAGCCAAGGTGTCATTTTAACCAAGATTTGTTGCCCGTCCCATTTGGCAATTTGATGGGAGAGCTCTGGCTTCTGGTAAAGGATTTTGTTTTCAGTTTGCTCTCCTTTTCCATGTCCTTCCTTTTTTGTGTAACTAATTGCCCTCATGAGGGAAGAGTCAGGGAGCTCAGCCCAGAGCAGAGGAGGAATTCACTTTGGCTTTCCTTGCCTTTTCCTTGGTTTGGTCCTAAACCTGTGGTTTCCCCAACACCCCCTGCTCCTCCTCCTCCCCCACGTGGCTGCTGTGTGGCTCTATGGGACTGGCTGGAGTTTTTAAGCTCTGAGCTCTGTCTAGGCTCAAGTACAAGTCACAGAAGGCTCAGTCTAAAGAGAAAAAAAAAAAAGAAAGAAGGAAAAAGCCCTGATATGCTGTTCTGCCCCAAAAGTCACCTCCTTCCCTGATCCTCTTGGTGTTCGAAGGACATCAGTGAACGCGGAGTCCTGGGAGCGCCAACAGGCCTCCTGGAGAGTGGCATTTTTGGAGAATCATGAAAGGGGAAAGAATTATAAACTGTGTTCTGCATTTATTGCAAATGTTTCATTTTTAAAATTAATTTAATTTTTTTAGAATTTATTTTTAGAGGGACGCACAATACGACTGGGGGAGGGGCAGAGAGGGTGAGAGAGAGAATCTCAAGCAGGTTCCACACTGTCAGTGAAATGCCAGACATGGAGGTTGAACCCACAAACCGCGAGACCATGACCCGAGCCAAAATCAAGAGTCAGATGCTCAACCGTCTGAGCCACCCTGGCGTCCCCAAAACGTTTTGTGTTTCAGCTGTGTGTATATGCGGTTAGGAGGAGGGTGTGTATGTGATAATATTAACATTATTACATGGGAACAAACCCAAGGGAAAACGATGAAAGAGACATTTCAAGAAAAGTTTGTATTTCAAGAAAATGTGTATCTTCTCCAGAGAAATAAAAGATCTGTGAATAGTGATCTTGAAAACATGCCAAACGGCTTAAAGGAGAATGGAAGAGGGAGAGCCAACTTCAAGCCTCCCCCACCCCCAAATCATATAAAAGGGAAAAAGAAAAACACTGAGAAAGTCCTGAACCTGGAGACTTTAGTAATTACCATCATGCTTCAGAATCGGGAGTCATTTGAGGTCCCTGCCCAACTGGCAATAACTTCAACAGAATGAGAAATCACGTGTTCTCACCCACCTCGCGGGACGCAACTGTAGATTATGCCCACTGCTTCCAACTTGCTAGCCTGGCTGCAGAACTCGAATGAACAATTAGCAGACCTGAACTCCACATCGGTCTACTAGGCGAAAGAGAAGGCACCAGGAGTCAGGGGGCAGGCACCTCGTCCTCCAGGAGCTGACCACTCAGGTAGGAAAGATGAAGCAGAGAATTTACACATGAAAAAGGAACACAACACCAATCCTGTCTTCCCCAATACATTCCTGCAATTGGGGAAAGAAAACTGAAAGGCAAGGACAAAAAATAGAACACGATCCCTTGCGATATAGATTTGGGAGCCCGTGTTTATTTGAATGACAAATCCATCACCTGGAAAACAAGGTCTTCTACCTGTAATATATAGAGATTTGAGTTGGTGATGGAAGGGAAAGAGCCATAGGGTTTTGATCAGTTCTCTGGTGAGAGCAGCCCAGTTCCTCACGGCTGACCAAACTGTTCTGGAAACGTGGATCCTCACGGTTCATTAAACACACTCAAATTGAACATTCACACTGTGCCAGGTCTTGGGCTAGGCACTAGGGAGAGAGATAAATGGGTCCCGATTCTTATCTTCAGTGTGGACATGAAAGCCAATTTTTCTCCCCAAGTTGGAATGCAGTGGTATGCTAAGTGCAATACAACAGAACTTTATATGAATTGCTTTGGCAGCACGATGGGGAATGAATGCTGGGGCCACCACCTGCAACCTCAATGGCATCGGACAAATATTTCAATCATTCTCAAGCCTGTTTCTGTGGATATTTAGGAGTATCCACCTCGGATATAGTATAGTAGGGTACACTACAGGGTTTAGTAAGAGCATAGTAAATGACGGTCCTTGTACATTATTTTTGTTTATTATGCACCCTTATTATGACATTTGGGCTAGGCGGGGAAAGATTAGTTCAGTAGGCAGAAAACGAGCCCAAAACAATGCTCAAAGCACTCATGAATATGGAGTACCTAGTTTTTCCGGAATGAAATTGAGCCACATCCTACAGAGGGGCAGTTGCCGCCTCTGCAAAACGGGGGTTATTTCCACCGTGCAACACTGGGAAAACTCCCCGACCGCAAGCGCCAAGTTCCAGGGCGCAGGAGCGCACTCCATGGGAGCTAGCGTTTCCACCGGGACACCTGAGCGATCCGGACAGCTGGGCACAGTCAGGTCCCAGATGACACCGCCCAGACGTTCAGTCCCTATGCGTGTCCGCCGTCAAACCCACGTCTAGGCGGCGGCGGGATGCTCCCACCCCCCAGGCCTGCCCGCGCGCCGCCGCTCCAGGCCAGCCACGCTGACAGGGCCTCCCAGACCAATCACACAAAGACGAAAACAGCCGAACGTCCCTTCCTGGAGCGACCTGCCTTCTCGGAAGTCGATGCGGTCGGGTCTCGCCTTCCTCTCACTAGCGGGCTGGACGCCAGGCCTCCCTTAGCAACCGCGGCCTCTAGCAACCGACACCCCCGCTACCCTCGGTCTCGCTGGTGCTCTCTGCGCAGGCGCAAAAGGGGTTGGGCCCAAGTCTTCCGCCGGCGACCGGCGTCCCCCGAGTGCTCGGGGCGGGGCTTGCGTGATGGCGTCACAGGGCGGGGCTTCGGGCGCGGGAAGAGGCGGCGGGAGAATGGAGGTGCGGGAGAGCGGCGGTGGCGCAGGAGAGTTGGGGGCCCAGGACCCTGCCCCCGCCTCCGGCAAGACCGCGGGCAGCGCGAGCCACTACGAGCTGCCGTGGTGAGGACCTAGGCCATAAATGATGGGTGCTCTGGACGTGTGGGTGGGCGAGTGGGCGGGCCGCGTCCCGTGGGGAATCCAGGGGCTGGAGCATGTTCCAGGGGCTCCTTAGCGGAGCAGGAGGTCCCGGGACGGCGTCGAGTACATTAGTATTTGGAGAGGGCGAGGGATGCGCTTCGTTCACCCCACCTAGCTCAAGAGTGGCCGGTCTGAGGTCTGGGGGGGGGGGGGTGTCCTCGGTCAGAACCGAGACCTGTGATCACAGAGTGTGTTAATAGCCGCCTCCTGTGACCACCCACTCAGCACCCGGCGCTGTGCCTGGGGCGACTCTGATGTCGGGAAGCGTTGGTTGCAGATTCGGAACTCGGGGTTGCGTGCACAAGGTGCATCCTGGGTAGCTAAGAGGAGCTGGTGACATGGGAAGCCACCTCACGGGCACAGGTGTGGTACGGATGATCCGCTCCGGTCCCACTCCCTATGCGCGTGGTAATGGCTTTACTCTCTCGCCTGTGTGTGTGCCCATCCTTCCAGACCACCCCTCTTGACCATAGCAGGCACCTAAATGGAGTGCAGTACAGCCCACTGGGCTATCCACAGCGGCACTGTCCAGTCCCCCAGCCGCTAGCCACTTGAGTCTATGGAGTGCACTGGAAATGAGGCTAGTCCCAATTGAGATGGGCTCTAAGTGTACAAAATACACTGGATTTCCAGGACTTAGTATTTAAAAAAATCCCATTAGTAATTGTTACATTGACTACATGTTGAAATAATACTCTTTCGGATATATTAGGTCCAATAAATTATTTAAAAAATTTTTTTAATGTTTATTTTTGAGAGAGACAGAGCACAAGTACGTAAGGGGAAGAGAGAGGGAGACACAGAATCCAAAGCAGGCTCCAGGCTCCGAGCTGTCAGCACAGCCCCTAGGTTCAATAAATTACTAGTAGAATTAACTTTACCCGTTTTCTTTTTATCTTTAAAAAAAATTTTTTTTGAAATCGAGACAGAGGTAGTGTGGGGGAGAGGGGCAGAGTTAGAGAGAGAAGGAATCCCAAGCGGGCTCCACTCAGCACGGTGCCCAATGCAGGGCTCAACACAGGGCTCCATCCCATGACCCTAGGACCACGACCTGAGCTGAAATGGAGTCACATGCCAAACCAACTGAGCCACCCGGGTGCCCCTTTTTACCTTTTTTAAGGTGGTTGCTAGAAAGTGTAAAATTACATATGTGGCTTAAGTTACATTTTTTATGCACAACACTAGATGCTTACTTCATTATACAAAACACACGACTGTCATGAGCTTCCACTGGATAGGGAAAGAATAGAGAATCGACAAGTAGACATGTATATTTGCTGATGACAGGTGGCATGGGGTAAGTGGGTCTGGTGGTCAGGGAAGGCCTTTGATGAGCTATTTCAGCAAAGGCTGGAATTCAGGGAGTAAGCCATGTGGCAATGTGGAGAAAGCTTTCAGGCAGGGGGAGCCCCTCTGAAGGCCCTGAAGGAGGAACATGTTTGCCTTGTTCAAAGTCTAGCTTAAATTCCAGCACCTACATTCCTCGGTGGTGATTCCCTTCCTCTGGGCTTCCACAGCCCTTGTATTTTTTTTTTTTTTAATGTTTTACTTATTTTTGAGAGAGCGCAAGCAGGGGAAGGGCAGAGAGAGAGGGGGACAGAGGATCTGAAGGGGGCTCTGTGCTGACAGCAGCGAGCCTGATGCAGGGCTTGAACTCACGAACCTCGAGATCATGATCTGAGCTAAAGTCAGACGCTCAATCGACTGAGCCACCCAGGTATCCCAACCCTTGGTTTATATAACCAGTTTAGCACCGTAGTAGGATTTGTTAAGCTCTGTATGCTTGCTAATAGGAAAGGCCTTTAGAGCAAGAACAATGTCTCGCTCGTTGCTATACCTTCCACTTTGCGGCCCTTAACATCTCAAACTCCTGGGACACCAGGGTGGCTCAGTCGTGAGATCAGGCCCCTAGTTGGGCTCTGCACTGACAGCGTGGGGCCTGCTTGGGATTCTCTCTCTCTGCCCCTGCCCCACGCACACACCGCTTTCTCTCCCTCAAAATAAATAAATAACTGAAAAAAAAATAAAAGATCTTGAACTCCTTGCACAGTGCTTGCCACCTGGAAAGGGCTGAGTAGGAACAAGAAATGAGTTGGAACAAGCATGCTCCAACGGCTGGTCTTGGAGAAGAGCTCTTTATTGACTGTACTGTGTGTCAGACAAGCTTCTTTGCATGAGGCTGCTTCTGGAGGGGATGCCGGCCGAGGGTAAATCAGAGAGTATAATAAAGGGCAGAGGGGGGCGCCTGGGTGGCTCAGTCGGTTAAGCGTCCGACTTCAGCTCAGGTCATGATCTCACGGTCCGTGAGTTCGAGCCCCGCGTCGGGCTCTGTGCTGACAGCTCGGAGCCTGAAGCCTGTTTCCGATTCTGTGTCTCCCTCTCTCTCTGCCCCTCCCCTGTCCCCTGTTCATGCTCTGTCTCTCTCTGTCTCAAAAATAAATAAATGTTAACAAAAAAAATTAAATAAAAAAAAAATAAAGGGCAGAGGAAGTACTAATGGTCACATCATTGCAAATCCACTCCCACTTCTGTTCTCAGAGCTCGAGAAGGTCATCTTCTTGTGACCTAGCTTGCTTACTAATTTAAAAGGAGAGAAGCATGGCTCTGAGTAAGCCACTAGCCTGTCCACACAGGATCACAGGGCCGGCCTGTGGAGTCTGTCTGGCCAGCCCTGCGGTGCACCTGGCACAAGTCTGCAGAAAGTGGCAGGTGAGGGACGAGAAGGGGGCTTGGTTGCGCCCGGGTCCGTCAGATCAGGTGTCGGCGCCTCATGTTCTGAGACTCTGTTGTGACGGGCCGACTGTGGCGCTGCACAGTGTCACGTTGTTCCAGATGGCCCGCGCTGGCCCTTCTCCAGCAACAACAGGTGTTCCTCTGCTGCGGAGGGTTTGAAGCCTTCGGCGCACAATTCTTAGGCGCTTAACCTTTCAAATGGCACTGAGATGCCTCTTGAAATTTAAAACCTGCAGCATTTCCTATATTTAAATTGAATGTATGTAGCCTTCTTTTTTTTTTTTTTTTTTAACATTTTATTTTTGAGACAGGGAGAGACAGAGCGTGAACAGGGGAGGGTCAGAGAGAGGGAGACACAGAATCTGAAACAGGCTGCAGGCTCTGAGCTGTCAGCACAGAGCCCGACACGAGGCTCGAACTCACGGACCGCGAGATCGTGACCTGAGCCGAAGTCGGCCGCTTAACCGACTGAGCCACCCAGGCGCCCCTGTGTAGCCTTCTGACAGGGCTCTCGGGATTACCCTCTAGTGCTTTCTTTTGGACCTTCTGAAAATAGCCCTGTCAAGATCTTTTATGTGTTTTCTTAAAAACAGGGTTGAAAAATACAGGCCAGTGAAGTTGAGTGAAATTGTCGGCAATGAAGACACTGTGAGCAGGCTGGAGGTGAGTAATTTTTTTTGTTTTGTTTTTGAGCTGATCTTAAGTCACATTCTTGTGGCTTTGACAAGCTCAAGGCATTTGCAGGAAGACGGCGGAGATAGTGAGGGGCGGGGCGGGCCTGGAAGCCAGAAGAATTAAGGGATGGAGAGACAGTCTGGAGAAGACTAGAAGCCATAGTGGATAACTTGACATGTTTAAAGGGCTGGCTAATTGGAGGGGGTTTCTCTGACTTGTTCTGTGTTGTTCTAGAGCAGGGATGGCAAACTTTTTCTGTAAAGACCTACTAGTCGATAGCTTGGGCTTTGCAAACCATGTAAGGTCTTTGTCCAATATTCTTAATTTTTAATTTTTAAATTTTTTGTTTGTTATTTTTTATTTAAAATTTTTTTTTCATTTTTAATGTTTATTTTCCAGAGAGAGAGAGAGACAGAGAGTGTGCAAGTGGGGGAGGGGCAGAGAGACAGAGACACAGAATCCGAAGCAGGTTCCAGGCTGTGAGCTGTCAGCACAGAGCCCGACGCGGGGCTGAACTCACAAGCTGTGAGATCATGACCTGAGCCGAAGTCAGATGCTTAACTGACTGAGCCACCCAGGCTCCCCTAAAATTTTTTTAGTGTTTATTCATTTTGAGAGAGAGAGAGAGCATGCGTGCAAGTGGGGGAGGGGCAGAGAAAGAGAATCCCAAGCAAGCTCTTTGCTGTCAGCACAGAGCCTGACGTGGGGCTCGATCCCACGAGCTGTGAGATCATGACCTGAGCCGAGATCAAGAGTCAGATGCTTAACCGGCTGAGCCACCCAGGCACCCCAATATTCTTAATTTTTTAAAACAATCCTTTAAACATGTAGAAACTGTTCTTAGCTAGGGGGCTTATAAAAACAGGCCTTAGGCTGGATGGCCCCCACCTCCCCCCAACACCTCTTTACAGTAGTTTGCCAACCCCTTCCTAGAGGGACTAAGTGACAGGACAGCCGGCTTCAGGACGACAGGAATAGGAACAAGCAGAAATGTTCACCGCAGAGCAAGCTTTGAAATCCTAGTTCTAGAGGTCTTCAGGCGGAATCTAGAAGCCCAGCCGTTTGAGACCTGACAGAGACAATCTCTGCAGTAACTGGGACTTAGACTTCAACAGCTACCGAGATATTTATTTCTTTTACACCTTTGCTCATTTTACAGATATTTGAGTATCTTTCATGGGCCAGATATGGTCCAGTGTTAGGAGCTGTTGATAGAAGGGTCGACAAAATAGACATGACCCCTGCCCGTGTGGGATTTAGTCTCACAGGGGCTGAAATCAACAGGTACTGTGATGAGCAGTCTGCCAGAGGAGGTACAGGCTGCTGTGGAATCAATCAGGGAATAAACCTCTTCACAGTATCTTAATTCTCAAATGGAACAAGGGACGGCAAAGATAGGTAAGCGAGAGTTAGCCAGACATGGGGAGCGGGGGGGGGGGGGGGGGGGGGGGCGGCGGAGCTAGGGAAGGCAGCAGGAATGGCATGTGCAAAGGCCCAGAGGTGAGAGGGCCTAGCTTGCTCTGGGGGAGGGGCGGGGATGCCATCTGAGTGGAACACACAGAACAGTGCTTTCCAGACATTAATGGGTGTAGGAATTGCCTACAATTAATTAATTAATGGGTGTAGGAATTGGTAGCAATGCAGATCTGATCCAGTAGGTCTGGAGTGGGGCCAGGGAATCTGCATTTCTTTTTTTTTTTTTTTTTTTTTTTTTTTTTTTTTTTTTTTTTTGGGAATCTGCATTTCTGACAGGCTCCCGGAGGATGCCGATGCTGCTGGTCCTTGGAGCCCACAGGGTAACAAGGCTGTAGAGCGTGTGTATGGGGAGGTATGAGAAATGAGCCGGTGAGGTGAGCACGGCCTCATGAGCCCTGTGGAAGAGTTTGGGCTTCATAGGGAGGGTGTTAAGGAGTCCTTCAAGGGCATCAGTCAGGTGCAAAGGTTTTAATAGATGTGCATTCTAGAAAATTGGGAAATTGGTTGTGGTTGCAGTAGGGAAAATGCATGGGAGTGGGGCGGGATTAAAGACCAGTTAGCAGCCAGTTAAAAGCGATCCAGGAGAGAGGTCATAGACAAAGGAAGTGGCAGTGTGGCTGAAGAGAAGGAAATGGACTTGAGATAAAGGAAAAAGGATGGCCAGGCCTCTATAATTGAGGCACTATGTGGGGCAGGGGGTGTAGGGGAGGCCCAGTCCAGGATAGCCATGACCTCCCGGTTCCCGGCATGGGCAATAGGATTGACAGTCCACACAAGGGGAAGCCTGAGTGGGGTTTCAGGTGTGAGGGGGAATGAGGACTTCGGTTCGGAATATGCAGAGGTGAGAGCTCCGTGGGGCATCCGCGTGGAGAAACTGGTGGCCGTGCTAGTCCACGGGCCTGTGTGGCTGCGGACGCTTGGTGCCTCAGGTCTGCAGATGAGTCCATTCTGATGCACAGTTCTTTCTTCAGGTCTTTGCAAGAGAAGGGAACGTGCCCAATATTATCATCGCTGTAAGTACCTGGTCCCGGCCCTCCCTGTTGGACGTCTTAGAGTCTCACTTTCCCTCCAAGAGCCTAAGTGCGCAGAGCTTCCTGGTCAGAGAGGCCCATGGCCACCGAAGCCCTGGCCCTTCCTCTTGGCAGGGAAGCGTTCCGCTCCAGGTGGTCAGGAGGCCTGTGGGTTGGTGGCCGTATTGATTTGGGGTGGGGGTTTGAGGGGGAGGCGAGCGCAACAGTGGGGAACAGTAACTCGAGAGCTGAGGCGAGTTCATTCTGTCGGCCTGAAGCCCCCTCGATCCCCTCCTAGGGCCCCCCAGGAACGGGCAAAACTACAAGCATCCTGTGTTTGGCACGCGCCCTGCTGGGCCCAGCATTCAAGGACGCCGTCTTGGAGCTCAACGCCTCAAACGACAGGTACACCTGGGAGTTAGGACCCCCTGAAGGGTGACGAGTGTTTGAGGTTGAGTTGCCATAGAAACCGCCTTTCTGCAGTTCTGTGTTGTACCTGGAGTTTGTCTCGCCAGCTCTGTGTTTTCCTTTGATCCTCCCCCGTGAACAAGAATGAGAGTCTAGCCTGTAGACGTGGCATCATAAGCACTTGAACTGCTCGTGTACTTTTTTTTTTATGTTTTTATTTTTGAGAAAGAGGGAGAGTACGAGCAGGGGAGGGGCGGGGGGGGGGGGGGGGCGGACAGAGGATCCAAAGCAGGCTCCACACTGACAGCAGAGGGCTTGATGCAGGGCTCGAACTCATGAGATCATGACCTGAGCTGAAGTCGGACACCCAACTGACTGAACCACCCAGGCACTGCCACTTTGTGGTTTTTTTTAATGAAAGTTTTGTTTTTTTTAAATGTTTTTAGTGTTTATTTTTGAGAGACAGAGATAGAGCACAAGTGGGAGAGGAGAAGAGAGAGAGATAGAGAGACACAGAATCTGAAGCAGGCTCTGGGCTTTGAGCTGTCAGCACAGAGCCCGACGTGGGGCTCGAGCCCACGAACCACGAGATCATGACCTGAGCCAAAGTTGGACACTTAACCAATGGAGCCATCCAGGTGCCCCTTTTTTTAGTGAAAGTTTTAGAAGTTATTTTCTTATTATTTATTTTCTTATTATTTATTTTTATTATTTATTTTCTTATTATTTACTTATATTATGCTTATTATTTTGAGAGCGACAGAGCACAAGCGGAGGAGGGGCAGAGAGAGGGAGACACAGAATCCAAAGGAGGCTTCAGGCTCTGAGCTGTCAGCACAGAGCCTGACGTGGGGCTCGAACTCACGGACTGTGAGATCATGACTTGAGCCAAAGTCAGACGCTTAACCAACTGAGCCACCCAGGTGCCCCTAATGTTTGTTTATTTTTGAGAAAGAGAGTGAGTCAGGAAATGGTGTAGAGAGAGAGGGACAGAGGATCCAAAGTGGGCTCTTCACTGACAGCACAGAGCCCGGTGCAGGGCACGAACTCACGAACCAAGAGATCATGACCTGGGCTGAAGTTGGACGCTTGACCGACTGAGCCACCCAGGCGCCCCTAAAAATTATTTTTAATTTTTGTGGTAAAATACACATAACCGTAAAATGTGTCATCTTAAAAAATTGTTTTTAAGATTTTATTTTATCTTTCTAAGTCATCTCCACACTCCACGTGGGGCTTGAAGTCACAACCCCCAGATCGAGAATCACACGCTTTACCGCCTGAGCCAGCTGGACGCCCCCCATCTTCAGAATTTCCAAGAGCACAGTTCAGCAGCGTTAAGTACGTTCACGCTGTTGTGCAGCCATCCCCAGAACTCGGTTCCCTGCAGAACCGAGAGTGGATATCCGTTCAACAACGACTGTCCATTTCCTTCTCCCCCAGCCCTGGGCAGCCACGTTTCTACCTTCTGTTTCGACGACTTTGACTCCTCTAGGGACCTCTCGGAGGTGGAATCCTCTAGCGTTTGTCTCTTCCTAACGGGCCTGTGTCGCTCGGCATCATGCCCTCGGGGCTCTTCCGTGTTAGAACAGGTGTCAGAATGCCCTTCCTTTTTACCACCGAGTAGTATCCCCCTGCGAGGACGGACCGCCACATTTTGCTTATCCTTTCCTCTGGTTCGGCCCCCTGCATCGCTTCCATCTTGTGGCCGCTGTGAACATGGGTGTACCAACAGCTCTTTGAGACCCTGCCTCAGTTATTTTGGATATATGCTCAGAAATGGACTCGCTGGATGATTTTCGGCCACTCAGTTTAGATTTTGTAGGAGCCGCCACACTGTTTTTCCACGGTGGCTGTGCCACTTTGCACTCCTATCAACAGCGCCCTGTTCCCCGACATCTTCACCAACGCTTGTTATTTTCTGTTTTCGTTGGTGGTGGTAGTCATCCTGATGGGTGTGAGGTGCTGTTTGCTCTTTTCTTTAAGTTTATTTATTTTTGAGACACGGAGAGACAGCGTGTGAGTGGGGGAGGGGCAGAGAGAGGGAGACACAGAATCCGAAGCAGGCTCCCGGCTCCGAGCTGTCAGCACAGGGCCCGACGCAGGGCTCGAACCCACGAACTGCGAGATCACAACCTGAGCCGAAGTCGGAAGCTTAACCGACTGAGCCACTCAGGCGTCCCCTGTGCTGTTTACTCTTTAGATAAAAATAGTAGAGGATTATGAAATGAGGAACCGTTGAATAAAAATGTCTGTCTTTGGTGATTCCTTGAGGCATGGTTCTCAGCTCTTTATTTATTTTTTTAATTTTATTTTTTTAATTAAAAAAAAAATTTTTTTTAATGTTTTATTTATTTTTGAGACAGAGAGAGACAGAGCATGAATGGGGGAGGGTCAGAGAGACAGGGAGACACAGAATCTGAAGCAGGCTCCAGGCTCTGAGCTGTCAGCACAGAGCCCGACGCGGGGCTTGAACTCACAAACTGTGAGATCATGACCTGAGCCAAAGTCGGACGCTTAACCGACTGAGCCACGCAGGCGCCCCTAATTTTTTTTTTTTTTAGCATTTATTTATTTTTGAGACAGAGACAAAGCATGAACGGGGAGGGTCAGAGAGAGGGAGACACAGAATCTGAAACAGGCTCCAGGTTCTGAGCTGTCAGCACAGAGCTCGACACGGGGCTCGAACTCACGGACCGTGAGATCATGACCTGAGCCGAAGTCGGATGCTTAACCGACTGAGCCACCCAGGCGCCCCTAATTTTTTTTTTTTTTTTTAACGTTTATTTATTTTTGAGACAGAGAGAGACAAAGTATGAACGGGGGAGGGTCAGAGAGAGGGAGACACAGAATCTGAAACAGGCTCCAGGTTCTGAGCTGTCAGCACAGAGCCCGACACGGGGCTCGAACTCACAGACCGCGAGATCATGACCTGAGCTGAAGTCGGCCGCCCAACCGACTGAGCCACCCAGGCGCCCTGGTTCTCAGCTCTTTAATATTTTCCTGTGGGTCTTTTTTTTGGTAAATGTTTATTTATTTATTTTGATAGAGAGAGAGCAAGTGTGAGCATGACTGGGGGAGGGGCAGAGAGAGAGGGAGACAGGATTTGAAGCGGGTTTTGCACTGACAGCAGAGAGCTCGAACTCACAGACCGTGAGATCATGACCTGAACTGAAGTTGGACGCTTAACTGACTGAACCACCCAGGCGCCCCTATACTTTGCTGGTTTCGAAGATCCATACATCCCTGAAACAGGCAATGCCCTTCAAATATGACTAACCGCTCATCCGTTGTCGCAAATGGCCCTGGGATTGATCCATTTTGTAAATACCGAGTCCGGATGTCAGATACAAGTAGGTTCTAGCCTATTGTCACTTCCTGTTCTACTCACACTTGATTCGTCAGACTCACTACTTTTGAAAACTCTGGTGGCTTATCATCTTGAGAAAATGGCCCATAATTATAAAATAGTTCCAACTTTAGATTTATTAACACCAATTTGAACAATCAGTACAAGGATTGTTTTTTTTTTCCATCTGTTTCCTTCCGGTCCCCTTCGTATACACCGCCTACCTTCAGCTCTTGACCCCCGTAAACTACCCCGTACATGCTGGTGGGCACACATCATAGGAGATGAGAGAAGACTGTCACGTGACCTTTAAGCAAACCGGGATGGTCAGGTTCTTGTCACAAGATCCCGGGGAATGAAGTCCTTCCTGTCGAGTGACTAACTGGATGGAAATATATTGTATTTTTTGTCCTCGGAACTACACTGTGCATTCCTTGATGCTGAAGTTTGAGAAAATTCACCAACGATGCTGGCATCGTGGGGTGGTCTGACTGTGGTCAGCCTCACCGTCCTCATTAGCGTCTGGGTGCTGTTCGTTGTCTCTCTGTGGTCATTTTCTGATTTATCTGATAATATGGAATGCCCTCCTGTCATCTGTTTTCTCGTTGACGTTGTAGGTGGAAAAGGAAGCGTTTTGAATTTTCAGCTGCGGTCGATGAATGCTTTAAAAACAACAAAGAGGGCGTATTTGAACTTCTTTTGTACCTTCTGGAAAGGGAGTGCAGTGCCCCTAGGGACACAAAACACTGGAGGGTAGGGCGGTAGTGACTATTTTCCACACGACTGACCAATGGCACCCGTGTAGGCGAGTGCAGCAGCCTTGCGTTTTCTTAAGACAATCCCCTTTTTAGCGTCATTGGGAATAATTGATAAGTAACGATGAAATAGTTACTAGGATGATGACACTGCCAGTTAGTCTGAAGATACAGAGTTTCAAGAATAAGGTCGCTTAGGGGTGCCTGGGTGGCTCAGTCGGTTAAGCGTCCGACTTCGGCTCAGGTCATGATCTCACAGTTCGTGAGTTCAAGCCCCACATCAGGCTCTGTGCTGACAGCTCAGAGCCTGGAGCCTGTTTCCGATTCTGTGTCTCCCTCTCTCTCTGCCCCTTCCCTGCTCATGCTCTGTCTCTCTCTGTCTCAAAAATAAATAAACATTTAAAAAAAAAATTAAAAAAAAAAAAAAAGAATAAGGTCGCTTAGACCCATGATGGACCCCAGATTATAAAAGGGTCCGTTGGACTCCTAGGGTAATTGCAAGATAAAATGAGTTTCATCCCAGCAAAAGAAGTAAATTTGGTTTTTGGGAGACCTCCAAGAAAGAATAAAAGTAACGAACTGTTGATCCTTATAAAAAGTTCGAATTGCCCCAAAACCCTAGAAACGAAAGTCGTTTCCATGGTGGCGTTCCGAGGGTTGGAAGTCCCTATGAAGGCACTTGGACTTGTCTCAGAAGGTGACGGTACCGTTCTGCCTTGTTGTTTCAGGGGCATTGACGTCGTGAGGAACAAAATCAAAATGTTTGCCCAGCAGAAAGTCACCCTCCCCAAGGGGCGGCACAAGATCATGATCCTCGATGAAGCAGACAGGTAGAGTGCTTTGCCAAGTATAGACATTGACCTTGACTTGTCAGTCCCCTGTTGGATTTAATATGAAGTTGGGAGGGAAAACTCTCACCTTTGCACTTTTGGGGCAGATTGGCTTATCGCATCTTCAGAAAGCGATTTTGTAGTGGCCTGAGCCTTGAACCTTATCTTTATTACAAACATTCATCTAAGACATAAGTCAGTTAATGTGTTGGTTCCAACATCACTTACGTGAATAATTTAAATGATGCATTTTTTTCATTGTGGTGAAATACACATAAAGTTTACCATTTTAACCATTTTCAAGCATCCAGTTCAGTGGTATTTAATCGTCCTAACCCTCTGAGGTGGGTCATATCATTATCTCCTTATAGGTGACTTTGAGGCTTACGTAGGATTTCCCCCCCTAGTGCGTTTTATTTATTTATTTATGTATTTATTATTTATTTAAAAAAGATTCCGGGTGTAGTTGACACAGTGTTACATTAGTTTCAGGTGCACAACATAGGGATTCAACATCTATACGTTACGCTGTGCCCATCACAAGTGTGGCTATCGTCTGTCATTGTGCGACACTGTTATATCACTATGTTTCCCTATGCGGTGCCTTTGAAAATTTTTTTCACGTTTATTTATTTTGAGAAAAAGAGAGCAGGGGAGGGGCAGAGAGAGGGAGAGAGAGAATCTCAAGGAGGCTCCTCACCGTCCGCGCAGAGCCCGACTCAGGGCTCAATCTAACCAATCGTGAGATCGTGACCTGAGCAGAAATCAAGAGTCGGATACTTAACCGACTAAGCCGTCCAGACGTGCCTGTGCTGTACCTTCAATACCTGTGACTTACTCGTTCCGTAACTGCAAGGCTGTGTTTCCCTCTCCCCTTCACCCCATTTTGCCCTTCCCCGCCCCGGCTCAGGTAGTTTGCCTAAGGTCCCATAGCGGTGAGTGTCTCACCTCCCTGCCTGTGTGAGACCCGCGCGGATCCCGGAGAAAAGCTGAGCGTGCTCAGTCTGGAGATCAGGGCTCCCAGGGTCTCTAGGGAGGGTTTTGTGTCCAGTGGGCCCTGGGTCCCAGTGGAGAGCTGCCCCTGTGTTTTCCTTCTCAGTATGACCGATGGAGCCCAGCAAGCCTTGAGGAGAACCATGGAAATCTACTCCAAAACGACTCGCTTCGCTCTTGCTTGTAACGCTTCGGATAAAATCATAGGTGAGGGTCAGCTCTGCGTGGCATGGGGTCCACACGTGGCGCTCACGTTGGCTCTTTAGCAACAGAACAGCAGGGGCTTTTTGATTGCCTGCCGTGGGCTGAGCACTACAGAATCAGCTTTTGCATTTAATCTTCTGTAATTCTATGTGAAGGTATTATCAGCTCCGCATTAGAGGTGAGAACACTGGAGCTCAGAGAGGTCGGGTCATTTGCCCAAAGTCACACAGCAGGCGGAGGAGCTGGGACTGGAATCCCAGGCCCATGTGACTCTTGCACCATCGCAGGCACACACGACACTTTGATCTGTACGTAGCGCCACGGTCCCTGCCTTGCTCCAGACGTGCTCCTGCACTTTCTGCTGGCTCTGAGCGCTTGGCACGGTCTCAGTCTGCACGTGGGGCTTTGTCATTACCAGGAACTGCCCCCTCTGTGGAAGCTTACCCGTCAGTCCGCTCTGACCGGGCGCCTGGCCGGCCCTCCTCGAGGTCTGTCTGCTTCCTCACTCACAAATCAAGAGTCCACACTCAGCCCGACCAAACCGCCCCTACTGATTGCTTTTAAATGCCAACTCATCGGAACTAATTGTTCTTCTTATCGGTGCTGATAAGCCAAATACGTAATTAAGGTTATGTTATGAAGCTTCCTGGTTCCAGAGAAGTTGAAATGGACTGACTCTTAGGACTCCCAGGATTTTTTAATGCACATAAAAACTCACAGGAGTGCATTCCTTGAAGGCGTGTGTGAGCACAGGACAGACAGGGAGACCTGAATGGGGCTTGGGGATCGTAGAGAAGCTGCTGTCATAGTCTAAATCTAGGGTGAGGGGCAGCTTCTGGAATTCTGCATCTGTCTGTCTAGCGGTTCTCTGCCCTGGCTGTGGTCAGAATCTCCTGTGGAGCCCTTACAGAAACCACAAGATGTACCGTGCTCACCCTGGACTGGCTGGGTGGTGACACCCAGCACTGACTCACCAGCAGGCTGTGGCATGTGGGTGTCTCTATCCTGGAGGGTCTTTTTCCCCTTCTGGAAGCTGCCTGGGGCAGTGCTGGGGAGAGGCCTCTCCTGTTGCCGCTTCTTGGTTGATCCTTTGAAACTTGGCCCTCATTTCGGCGGAGAGAGCACAGGCTGGGGGGAGGGAGCGCGGTGCCGGCGTGGCTGATGCTGATGCACGCACAGTGCCACCAGGCCGCCCTCTGGGGACAGCCTCACCCTCCTGTCCCTTCAGAGCCCATTCAGTCCCGCTGCGCAGTCCTGCGCTACACAAAGCTGAGCGACGCCCAGGTCCTGGCCCGGCTGATGACCGTGCTGGAGCAGGAGAAGGTGCAGTACACAGACGACGGCCTGGAAGCCATTATCTTCACCGCCCAGGGAGACATGAGGCAGGTGCGTGTCGCCTGGTCCCAGGGGGAAGGTGCGTGCCCCAGGTCCCAGGGGGAAGCAGGGAGTGGCCGCTATGCAGACGGGGCACAGCCCCGGGGCAGGGAAACCCCACACGCCATCCCATCGGGGCCTGGGGCTGATGGAGGGCAGACCTGTGGTGGGGGGGGGTACTGCTCCCACGCAGGGTGAGGGGGTGGTGGGAGGAGCCTGGGAGGGTAGGGGGAGGAGCCCGGGAGGGGGAGGGGCAGGACCGCAAATCTCCCTCCACGTGCACTTGTTCCTCCACAGGCGCTCAACAACTTGCAGTCGACTTTCTCGGGATTCGGCTTCATCAACAGCGAGAACGTGTTCAAGGTACAGGAGCCGGTGGGGCCCCCGGGGGTCCTGCACCTCGGTGTTGCCACCGCCGGCTGTGCTGGGGCCCCTGCTCCGGGTGTCCCCGTGTGCTCGCCCCGCGCAGACTCCGGAGGGTGTCGGGCGCGCCCCCGCACGTGGGGAGGTGGCCTTGGTCGCTCACCCACCCCCAGGGTCACCCCGAGGGCCCTCATGTGGCCCTGCTCGCAGAGGTTCTCAGCATCTGGTGGCCGAGGACGCAGGCTTCCGCCGCGCGCGCCCCGAGATCACATGGTCCCACTGCTGGAGGGCGAACGCTGAGCCCCTGCCCCCCCCCCCCCCTTCTGCACCCACCCAGCCCAGGGACAAAGATTCCCGCTCTCCCACATTGGCAAAGGGTTTTCCTCCCAGGAATACTTTTGAAAACTGGCTAGTGCATCCTGACAACTCGGGGTCTGCGTGCTGGAGACCAGCTTCCATCTTATTTGGGGGTAAAGGCTGGGTAGAGCTCCCCATGTATTCAGACCTTAGCAAGTTCGAGCCGCGTTGAAAGCCTGTTTAGCCCCTGGTGGCGAATGTGTTTTCGAGGACACTCTGGGAACTTGCTTAGTCTCCTCTAGGTAGTTCAGGCCCCAGGTCATCTGGGAGCAGACGTTCCAGGGCTGGAGGGTTTCTGAGGGAAGTTAACTGAGCTGGGAAGACAAATCCCAGGGCGGCGGAGGGCAGAAGGCTTTTCATTGGAAGTTGTACATGTGGATCCTGAGCTGGAGGGTGGAGTGGGGTCTGCAGGCCAGTGGAGGCAGAGGCAGGGGCAGGGGGGCGGCCCCAGGCTCAGTGACACCCCCGCACCACCTGCAGGCTCTGGAGTGAGGGACCCTCTCCGGGGAATCCGGTTCCTATTCCAGGTAGGAGGTCGGCCCACGAGAACTCCCGGTTCTTAAGTGGATTCTGAGCGGTTCCGGGCAGGCCCTCCCGGGACCTCGTGACCTAAGGTGTGTGGCTGATGGCTTCCAATAAGACAGAAGATTCCGTCAGCCCCTGTTGACTCAGCTTGTGCCTGGGGAATCTGTAACGACGTGTCAGAAGCTCTTCCTCACTGGGGAGGGGAACACCATATTCTGTCTGGTGACTCATCTGGTGGTGAGAGGGACGTTGCCAAACCTGGTCGTGTTTGCCGGAGAATTCAAGGAGGAAAGCCAGCTGAGAGGTTGCTTATACCAGTGGCCCCCCAGTTGGTCTGTCGGGGCTCCTCCCCGGATGGGCCCCCTCAGCCCCTGACAGGCCTTCCTTTCCGGTTTGCTCAGGTCTGCGACGAGCCCCACCCCTTGCTGGTGAAGGAGATGATCCAGCACTGTGTGAACGCCAACATCGACGAAGCGTACAAGGTTGGCCTCGCGCCTGCGTCCCTGACACGGGGGGAGCCTCTCTGTGCTAGGGACTTCACAAGCGTCGTTCCACTGAATTCTTTTTTTTTTTTGAGAGAGGGTGTGAGTGATGAGAGGCAGAGAGAGAGAAAAGCGGGGCTCACCTGAAGGGGGCCTCCTGCTCACCCAAAATGGGGCTTGAACCCACAAACCGGGAGATGATGACCTGAGCTGAAGGCAGATGCTTAACCGACTGAGCCACCCAGGCGCCCCCTCCACGTAATTCTTAGAACAAGGCTAGGAATTGGGTACGCGTCAGAGGGGAAAACTGATTGCGGGAGACTGAATTTCTCGCTCTAAATCCCACCGCTGACAAGCACTCAATCTGCGATTCAGAATCACACACACTTGTACTATAATTACATCCCCCACGAGGGGACTTTGTTGACCCAAGACCAGCCCAACTCCTTACGTGTCAGTGACCCCATCTGTCTGCGGAGGGAGACCTCATCCTCTGGCCCTGCCTGAGGAGTGTGGGGATGGCTCACTGGGACCCAGTGGCCCCTGGTCGTCCAGGAGAGGCAGGACCGGGGACTTCTAGACTCATTATGGAGTCCAGTCCCAAGTGCAGATCCCAGGGGGCATCTTCAGGGTGCCGGTGGCCCTCAGGTCCACCAGGGCGGCAGTGGTACGATTGCAGTCCATTGACCCGATTCTGGGAGGTCCCCCACACCCGGCTGCCAGCAAACTAGGCCAGAGGTGGACTGGGTTTAGGGGCCAGACGTAACGCAAACCCGAAGGGGAGACCTGGGCAGAGACCCCAACACACAGCCTTTATAAAGGCAGCCTTCAGATTTATGAACACTCAGCTTCCTTACCCCCTGCGTCCGTCCCAGGATGCCACCAAAGAAAACAGCTGAACCCGGACCCCGCAGTCTGGGTGGGCCGGGTGGGGTTGGAACTGGGGCCTGGGGTCGCGAGGGCAGGAGGTGGAGAGAACTCGGCTCCAGTGGGGGTTTGTTCGAGGCTCGGCTTGCAGGGGGAGCGCCTTGTGACCTGCAGCTCCGGAGGGCACAGCAGACAGACGGTTCTGCCTCTTCCCCCAGGACTCGCTGGGATGATTCATACGGCTTTTTCGGAGCCTTGGATAAAAATACTACGTGGCCGTTGTAGTAGACCGTGCAATGCTTTTCCAAACGTTTGTGATGTTGGGGCGCCTGCCTGGCTCCGTGGATAGAGCGTGCGACTCTTAATCTTAGGGTGCCGAGTTCAGGCCCCACATGGGCATGGAGCCTACTGTAAATAAATAAACAATAAAACATTTGTGATATTCTCTCTGCTTGTTGGGAAACTCATGACCCCCCAGGCGACCTGGAGGGTCTGCCCACCGGCCGTTCCCCTGGATCGCTGCGTTGCCCAAGATGATCCGTCCACTCCCTGCAGTGTGACGGACCCAAGACTGGTGTGGCTTCAACTTCTTGTCGTCCCCCCGCCCCAGTACCCTTGTCACCACCTCGTCTCTTCCTGTTTAGATTCTCGCTCACCTGTGGCATCTTGGCTATTCACCGGAAGACATCATTGGCAACATTTTTCGAGTGTGTAAAACCTTCCAGATGGCAGAATACTTGAAACTGGAGTTCATCAAGGTCAGTGAGAGTACAGCGATGCCCCCCTCTCCCCCAGGGAATGCGGGCCACGTCGTGGGCTCTTCGTTTTGCTCACGGGCCTGGCCCCTGGAAGGCACGTGGCGAGTGTCTTGACCACAGCAGAGGCCGGCGGCTCATCGACCGGGGGCCGGGAGATGGTTGAAGCCTGTCCCGCCTGTCAGCGACCTTGGGTTCCTTAGGGTGGCTCTTCATTTGCGATTGATTTGTTCGTTTACCCTTAAGGTCGGGTTAATTGAGGTACAGTTTACATAGAGTACAATCAACCTCTTGGGTGCCTTCTGTTGACAAAAGTGCCCAGTCTCATAAACGCCATAGCTTTATGATTCCCCGTTCCCCAAAGATATGTGCCCCTCTGTAGTCAGCTCCTCCCCCAGCATCCAGAAGCCATTGATCTGCTTTCTGTTTGCAGGGACAGAATTTTCCAGAATGTCCTATAAACGAAATCAAGTAGAAGGGAGCCTTTTTTTTTTTTTTTTTTTTTTTTTTAAGGAAGAGAGTGAGCAGGGAGAGAGCAGACGGGGAAAAAGAGAGAGAGAATCCCAGGTAGGCTCCACACTCATTGCAGAGCCCAATGCGGGACTCGATCCCATGACCCTGGGATCATGACCTGAGTCAGACACTCAACCGACTAAACCACCCATGCCCCTCCCTGCTTTACCTATGTATCTTTTTTTTTTTAAATCTTTTTGTTGTTTTGTTTTTGGGGAGCCTTTGAGTCTGGCTTCTTCTACTTTGCTTAACGCATTTAGGATTTGTTCACGCTGTCGTGGTGGGTCCTTCCTTTTACTGCCGAGTGCGTTCCACGGTACGGATGAAGCACGTTTGCGTGTTCGCCAGTCGGAGGACGTTTGGCTGTCTGGGTCATGGGGACTCCACATAAGGCCACCGTAAACATTTGTGTGCGTGAATGTGTGTGAATGTGAACATAAGTTTTTACTTCTCTGGGGTCACTTCCCAGGAGGTGAGGTTGCTGGCTGTAACGGGAAGGTGTGTCGAACTTGTCAAGAAACTGCCAAGCCGATTTCCGAAGCGGCTGTGGTATTTTGCATTTCTGCCAGCAGCGGGAGGGTTCCACATGATCCACGGCCTGGCCGGCACTCGGAATGTTTGGTTGATTTTTTTTTCGGTCGATTTTTTTTTTTAAAGCCATTCTAACAGACGCGTAGTAGTATCTGGTCGTAGCTTTATGTGCATTTCCCGGTGACCGAGGATGTCGAGCTCTCTCCCATGTGTTGATTTGCCTCCCACAGTCCTTAGCAAAGCAAAGTTCAGCTGGGTGGTTTTCTTGTTCTTGAGCTTTGAGAGTTACTTCTATATTCTGGCTGCAAGTCCTTTATCAGGTATGTGTTTTACAAATATTGTAATATTTTCTCCAAGCCTGGTTTGTTTTGTTTTTTTTTTCTCTTTAAGAGTATCTTACAGGGGCGCCTGGGTGGCTCAGTCAGTTGGGCAACCAACGTCACTCAGGTCATGATCTCACAGATCGTGAGTTCGAGCCCCACGTCGGGCTCTGTGCTGATAGCTCAGAGCCTGGAGCCTGCTTTGGATTCTGTGTCTCCCTGTGTCTCTGCCCCTCCCCTGTTCACGTTCTATCTCTCTCCTTCAAGAGTAAATAAACATTTAAAAAATATTTTTTTAGTTAAAAAAAAAAAATATCTTACAAGGAAATATCTCAACATCCTCTTAGAAAAAAATAAACCGAGCTTTAAACGTAACCTGTTACGACTTAGAGTTTATTTCCCAGCTGGAGTGTGAGTTCATTGCATCGAGTTTAAGTAAACTATTAGTTCGAGTTAAAAATAAAACCTAAAGTGCTCCCTCATGTATTAACCAGATTTACGTTTGCTTTGTTTTTCAGGAAATTGGATACACTCACATGAAAATTGCAGAAGGTGTGAACTCCCTTCTGCAGATGGCAGGGCTCCTGGCCAGGCTGTGTCAGAAGACAATGGCCCCGGTGGCCAGTTAGGGGACAAGAGTCCTCCTCATCCGTCCGTGAGACCCAGTAGTCAGCGCCTTCTGATTTGGACAAAATGCTGCCTTAGATCAGCATGGGGACGCACCTTCCTCTCACACAGTCGTGGCCTTCACCTTCATGCGGCTTCCACGATAGTTTGCGCTCAGCCTCAGACTCACAGATGTGGTGACAGGATGGAAAGGCCCCAGAGAACCTCCGGGGCATGGCACCCGATCTGGGCACGTGTGGCATTTCAGCTAATAAAAAAGCTGTCCAGGGGCACCTGGGTGACTCACTGGGTTGAGCGTCCAACTCTTGATCTCGGCTCAGGTCATGATCTCAAGGTTCATGAGATCAAGCCCCGCGTCGGGCTCTGTGCTGACGGCACAGCCTGCTTTGGATTCTCTCTCTTTCTCTGTCCCCCTCCCCTGCTCGTGCTCTCTCTCTCAAAATAAATAAACATTAAAAAAAAAACAGTTTTATCAGCAGTAAGGGGGCAACACAAGGCCAGGAGGAAAACCGGCTTCCTGTCTCTGCCCCTAGCACCCTGCAAGTAGAAAAGGTGATTTAGGAAGAGACCGACCAAGCTGATCTCAGTTCTTGCAGAAGCCTGCTGTGATTTACTACGGAGACAGACCTCTCAGAACAGCCTGGGGCAGCGGGCCCTTCGGCAGGACGGGCAGCGATCACGGGACGGTGTTACTGGGTATCCTATGTGTGCATGCTGCCATAGAAATCCCCAGGGAATTTTATAATAATTTGCATGACTGTTCCCACCACCCCCCCCAAGGTACTATTTTTTTCAAATTATAAAAAATCTCAATTGTACGTAAGTGGAAAGAATGATGCAGTGAACTTCCCATATCCACCACCCATCTTAACAGTTTTACCAACATAGGGCCATCCTTGTGTCCTCTTGTGTTCCCACCACCCTCCCCCATTCCGGTGGTTGAAGCAAATCCCTGATGTGTTACAGGGGTTGGGGGTGACTCAGCTCCTGTGATTGGTGGTCTCATGTGAAATCTTCCATTGAGAACAGTTGTGTGTTGGGGTGCCTGGGTGGCTTGGTTGATTAAGCATCCGACTTAAACTTTTAACTTAAAAAAAAAATTTTTTTTAATGTTTATTTACTTTTGAGAGAGAGAGAGAGAGAGAGACAGCGTGTGAGCCGGGGAGGGGCAGAGAGAGAGGGAACCACAGATTCCGAAGCAGGCTCCAGGCTCCGATCTGTCAGCACAGAGCCCGACACGGGGCTCGAACCCATGAACTGTGAGATCATGATCTGAGCCGAAGTCAGACACTTAACTGACTGAGCCATCCGGGCACCCCAAACTTAACTTTTTAAATGTTTTACTTATTTTTGAGAGAGAGAGTGTGTGAGCAGGGGAGGGGCAGAGAGAGGGAGACACAGAATCCGAAGCAGGCTCCAGACTCCGAGCTGTCAGCACAGAGCGCGACATGGGGCTCGAACCCATGAACTGTGAGATCATGACCTGAGCCGAAGTTGGACGTAAATTTTTTTTTTTTTTTTTTTAAGAAAAAGAAAACAGCTGTGTGCCATGCTGGCTCCTGCCCTGTGGGCTCGAGGACAGAGGGTCCCGGCAGCTTGCCTCCTGTGTCCCCACTGCCGCAGAAACACAGATGGTGCTGGAACAGCCGGGCAAGCCCATGAGCCTTTCTTTAAATCCTCTCCTGGCCCAGGGTTGGCCACAGCGGCTCTAGAGCTCCCTTCCACTCTGCCATTCCTCCCAGGAAGGTTTGTCACCTGCCCGGGCCACAGCGTTGAATGGGACACTGAAATGATACAGGGAAGGCTCCCACGTAACTGGCTGTTTGGCTTAGGGCTCCAGTTAGGGGAGAAAAAGAATTAAGGTCCTCAAAACCTGCAAGGTGAGGTTTTAGAAAAACATAGTTTCTCCATCTTATTTTTCATCTGGAGCTTCCATAGTCCCTGTGAGGTTTGGGGGGAGGCCCAGGTCCAGAAGGTTCCCCACACCCAGCAACCGTGGAGCCCGGAGCCCTCACCGCACCCCACTCCTTCTGAGCCTGTGAGATCAGGACTCCTGGGTGGGAAGTAACAAGTGGCCAACGATTGTTGTCATTTTTCCTTCTCATTTCCCAACCTGTGGCACTAACTTATGGAAAGAGGACTGACCCTGTGACCAGGTCCCTGTCCCCAGCACACCCTCTCTCTCTCCATCCCCCGACCTTGGCCTGGGGCGGGGCAAGGCCCCTTTCCATGAAGCAAGACTTTCATTTCCTTAGAAGGTTTTTGCATGAAGCAGAGAAAGCAGACATGAGAATTGCTACTTTTAAATGAAAATGGTCTATTGGGATGTTTCAGTTGAAGGAAGCATCTCGTTTCTCTGGCTGTGGCTTTTCTGACTCGGGAGGTCCCTTTGGGCCCCTGCCCTTCCCGTGAGACAGCTGTGTTTCTGCCCAATCAGCTCGGCCGCGCGGCTCCGCTCCTAGGGAAACGTGACGCACTCTGTCCACAGCAGACGTCCCCACGGGCTGCGCGAAGTTCCCTGCAGCCTTACTTCTTCCAAGTGAACCGAGGCCCAAAGAAAGGAGCGCCGGGGCTCCCCTAACTCTGCTGAAATTACGTGTAATGCTTCTAGGAGGCGAGACAGACCGGATCTCTGCCCGGAGATGTGGATTATTAAATATGGCTCCACCTATATAAATTAACTGTACAAGCTTATGGACCACGAGGAAGAGCCCAGCAGCCGGCATTGGTTAGCACTTTGGAACCTGAATCCAAAGCAAAAAGCACAGGAGTACCGGTGATGCACGATGTTCTAGATGTGGGGACAGGGATGCAACTTGCCCTGAATCTTGACATCCGATCGCGGCAGGGGCTCTGGGCTCCCCTGGGAGCCGGGCGGGGGCGGGGGGTAGGGGGTGATGCCACCTGTAACTGTCCTTTCCCCACCGGTCCCCCGCGGCCTGGTGGATGGTCCTCAGACGTGTCAGCGCGTCTCCCAGGAGTAACCGTGGGGGGTCTAGCGGTTGAGCAAGTCAGAGAAGTGACCTTTGGGGAGGCGGTGAATAGTCCTCTGAGCTTGGTGGTCCCCTCGGCTCCTTGAACGAAGATGAAAAGGTTTGTTACGAGGAAAAGGGTTGCCTCGACAGCACTCTGTTCCCTCGGCCCCAGGGTGGCTGGGTCAGGGGCAGGGGCAGGATGGGTGGAGATGGTCAGCGTTCAGCCCCCTTCCTGCCCTGCAGGCTGAGCCCGCCCATCAAGCTGCCTTCCTTCCCTTGGAAATCCTGACTGTGCTTATCGATGCCGCCCGGCTGGGGTTAACCCGCACAGGGACGCCCTCTGCCCTGTGACCCGCGCTCACCTTCAAGGCGCGTCCTCTCCCCGCCCACCCAGAAGGCACCTGCCAAGAGCGTCTGCTCTAACTCAGCCCTGCTTCCGCCTCGCCTGGCACAGCCCTTCCGCTAATGCGAGTCCAGGGATCGTGTCACTCCAGCCTCCAGGCCACCGTGGAGTTCGGCCCCCTGTGCCGGACGTGATGCTGGACGCAAAGGTTCCATCCAGCCGCAGTTGGACCCCAATCCTGAACCCACTATGTCGTTTCTGCCACCCTAACCTACCTCACAGCATCATTTCTTTCAGCTCAGAAACCACAGCACTCTGGCTCCCGCCCCGCGTCTCTGCTTCTCTGCTCCCTCGCTCCCCACTCTGCAGTGGAACTTCCGGAATGTTCTCCACTCCCTGTCTTGTGCCCTTAATTCCATTCTCTCCTCAGCATCCGGGGATCCTCTTTCCAGTCTCCCAGGCCGCCCCCTCTCCCATCCCAGAAAACCCAGGTGCAGGCCGCGTGGCTGGCCGCGCCTCCCCATCGTCAGACCCTCTGGGCGCACCGCTGCCCCCCTGCAAATCTCTCCCCCAGCGGGGCGAGGAGGGAGCCCCCACAGCTGCCCTGGCCTGCCCCAGTCCGACGACCACAGGGCTTATCACCCCCTAACATGCCTCTTCCTTTCCTCTCTCAGCCTACAGCCATCTGTGAAATCTCTCCCACCAGAGTGTAAGTCCTGAACCGTCAGGGATTTGGGTGGATTTTTTTTTTTTCCCTTCAGGTTTTATTTTTAAGTAGGGGCACCTGGGTGGCTCAGTCGGTTAAGCGTCCAACTCTTGATCTCGGCTCAGATCATGATCTCATGCTTTGTGAGTTCGAGCCCCATGTCAGGCTCTGCACGGACAGTGTGGAGACTGTTTGGGACTCTCTCTCTCTCTCCCACTCTCTCTGCCTCTCCTCTGCTCATGCCCCCCCACCCCAAGAATAAATAAATAAATTTTTTAAAAAGCTGTAAAAATTTTAAGTAATCTCTACGCCCCCTGTAGGGCTCGAACTCACCACCCTGAGATCAAGAGTTGCACGCTCCACCGACTGAGCCAGCCGGGCACCCATGAGTGGATTTTATGACTGTGTCTGCCGCGCTTAAGGCCGACTTGCCCGCGGCAGGTGCTAGGAGGTATGGTTGGGGGAGGGGCAGTGGCTGAGCTCTCTGTGCCTTCGGGGCACCACGAGAGGGCACGTGGGAACATTCAGCCCCACGCTGGCTGACCAAGCGGGTGCTTCGCACGGCCCAGCCACGACCGTCACGGGCACCCTCCTCTGTCTCCAGGTCCCACCCCTGTCCCTGTGTCCCTCACATGCCGTGTCCCAGTTGCACCGTTTTGCCAGCGAGGAAACGGTCCCAGAAGGTGAAGTCACTCGCTCAGGATTGCGGAGACCACCCAGGGCCCACCCCGTCACCCCACAGCTCACCAGCACCCCCGGCCGGACCCCCCACAACAGCCTGAGGCCCTTGTGCCTGCCGTGGAGCTGTCCCCTCGCCGGGCCTGCCACGGGAGCCGGGGGCGGGGTGGGCAGGGGCTGCTCAGGGGGCGCAGCACCTAGGGGCGCGGTCCCAACACCCGACAGAGCCCCCTCCCCCATTTCAGCACCATGGGTGCCACCCCTCGACCCCCTCCGGGGCCCCCACGTGGCTCCCCCAGCCCTGTTTTTTTCCCTTTGGGATGGGGCCTCTCAGGCCTGTGAGGCCCACCGCCCTGGGAGAAGGGGCACCTACCTTCCAGGCCCTCGCTAGGCTTCTGTGGCTGCCACGCTCTCGTTCACGTAATCGGGCTCCTCGTCCGGGCTTCCTGCCAGCGACAGGGACGCCTCCCTCGGGCCTTGCTCTGCGGACCACGGGGCAGACAGTTCCGGTTCGCACGTTCACACCCACACCCGTCCCCGCCGCCAGAGGCTCGGGCCCAGACCCCCAGAGGCTGCGAAACAGCCTACGGGAAATGCCACACTCAACAGTGTGTCAGTCTCATCCCTGCGGTTCGCCGGAGATTGGCCCGTGGGGGGGCTGCCGACGGGGTTCGAGGCGTCTGCGGCCACCGACGGGCCAGAGGCGTCGCTGCACAGTCAGCTGCACGGGCTGCAGGGGAGCCCTCCCGGCCTGGCCCTCCCGGGTCAGACCCCGACTCTCCCTCCCTCGCCCACCCCCGCCCACCTGATCCTCCCAGGCCAGGCTCCCCCGCAAGCCTGCTGAAGCTGACCGCTCCGGAGCCCCTGCCCTCCAGCCACGTACCCACCACCCTCCTGGACTCCCGCCACTGCCGGATGGAAGCTGAGTTCTGATAGTCCTCAGATCCTTCGTCCCCTGCAGGGAGACACCGAGAGAGGGGCTGGCCCAGGCCTCAGGCCAGCGGGGCGCCTGGGTTCCTCCGGGGAGGCGTCCTGTGCCCCGTGCTGGGCGGCCCCTCGGGGGAGGAAGGGGTCCTGTCGGTGCATCTCACTAGGGCCGGACCCCCGGGGCCCCTCCAGGCCTCGAGCAGGACTTTATCCAAAGGCACGGGAGCTGAGGTGAACCTTCGGGTTTCGAGGCAAGTGGTGCCTTTGAGCAAGGGGGGCCTCGGATCTCAGCCGAGGAGGCTGGCCTCCCTGCCAGCTCCCGGGACTGGCAGCCTCACCTGACTCAGTGTCCTTCCGCTTGCAGATGAGCACGTTCTCGTACGAATTGGCATCATCATCGTCTGCCGGGGAGAGGAGACGGGGTTGTGGGTGCCGGTCGGCCCTGCCCGGCAGGCCGGGCTCTTCCTCCCTCCCTCCCTCCATCCTGCCTTCCCTCCGTAGGTGACCCGTCCTGCCAAACCCTCAGCCTCTGCACCGACCTCCCCACCCCCCGCCCCGGGGGGCTCCCGAACATTCTCCTGGACAAGCTTCTTCATTGACACTGGCCTGGCTTCGGCAGCCGCCACCCTGAGCTCCTTCATTGTCTTCTGAGGTCCCCCCCAAATGCACCGGGGAGGGGGGAGTAGGGCTCAGGCTGCAATCAGGCAGTTGGCTAGTTGGGAGGGAGGGAGGGAGGCCCGTTGCTACCGGGCACTGAGGGGCAGGGAGAGCTGCTGGAGGCCACGGAGAGGCGGGCTCCGGGCCTAGGCTGGTCCTGAAGCAGTACCTCTGGGCGGGGCAGGGCGACCCCAGGCCTATCAGAGCCTGGCACCCCCTCATGGCCCCCGTCAGCGGCAAGCTGAGCTCTAACTGCTGGCCCACTGCCTGCATCCATCTGTGTCAAAGATGGGGCCCCCCTCATCTCTGGGAGCCCCTCCCTTATTCAGAATAGCTGAGGTGGGTGCAGGGGGCGGGGAGAAGACCCTCCTCTCTACCCACCACGGGCCCCACCCCCCAGCATGGCCCAGGCAGGAGCCAAGATGCAGGAACTGGCCTCAAGCCCCAGACCCGAGCACCTCTCAGCAGGCACTGCCCTCCCTCGCTCCTCAGTTTCTTCTTCTGTGAACCAAAGGTGTTAAGGGCCTAAGATTCTGGCATCTTCAGAGCCCGCAGGGCTCAATGTCCATCAGCCCGGCCGCCCCGCCCAGAGCCTTTCTCCGAGGTCCCACGTGTACCCGTCGGTTGCTGCCCAGTCCCGAGGGGGGGGCCTGCACGACACGGGGGCTCAGCCTCCCCCGCTACCTCTGCCCCCAGCTCCCCCTCTGGTTCCCTCACCTCTGCGGCCCACCACCCTGTCCCCTCTGTGCCTCCCACACGTCCCTTCCCTATTGCGCTCCTGGGCTCTGGCCCCCGAGCTCCCCGACTCCGCCATCCGTCCAGACCTAGGCCCAGCCTCCTCCTCCACGTTCTTCCCACCGCCTCTGGCCCGGGGAACGTGGCTTCTGAAGTTTCCCACCTCCCCCTTTTCCCCCTCCTCCACCTCACCTTCCGAGGGCTTCTGGAACTGCCCCCAGTTGTAATAGTGCGTGGCGATGGGGTCTCTGGCAAGAGAACACAGACACAGGCCGGTTGCTGGGTAGGCGGGTGGTTGGGGTGGGGGCATCACGGGGGACAGTGAGGCCAGGGCTGTTCCAATATATTGTTCCCCCGGGGGCTCGTGGGGGCTGGGCCAGGCTCTCCCCTGGTCCCTCCGTCCCTGAGCCACCCAGCCTGGCTCCAGCCATCCCGACTCGTCCCCCTCTTCCCCGGGGAGCAGTTTGTGCCCATCTGTGAGATGAAGAGACATCCCTGAGGGCCCTTCCTCCCTGGGGTTTTTGGAACTTGTCTCTAGGTGATGCGGGATGAGTCCCCCAGACAAACCCTCCCTAGAGCAGGGCCATGTCCCTGTCCCCACAAAGCCATAACCACCCGAGGGGCAGAGCCTGCCTGGGCCAGTGGCTTCCGGGGCAGCAAGTCTTCCTAAAGGGGGAAGCTCAAAGCAGGGGTGGGTGGGGGCGGGGATGAGGGGCCAGGGCCCGCAGAAGACCACTCACATGAAGGCTCCATCAGATCCTCGTCTGCTTCCTGCAGGAGGAGGTGAGAATTAGGCCTGAGCCCCGGGCTGTGGGCCCCACCGCAGCCCCCACTTCCCCGGATGCCACTCACCTTTGCTGAAGTTCTCTAGGTACCTAGAGGACGCAGAATCTGGAAGAAAGGCGGGCTCGTGGCTTCCTCCCGTCTCGGCCCCACTCCCACCCCCAAGGAAGGGCCTTCCAGACCCAAGTGTTTCCTACCTTCGTAGCTTTGCACCTGCTCTCTGTCCCCTCCCCCCAGGCCTCCTGGCCCAGCACCTCAGGGGCCCCCCCCACTACCCACATGTCAGTCCCCCCTTCACCCTCGCCCCCACCCCTGTGTCTCAGTCCCTCCTCTCCCTCATGTCTCAGTCCCCCCTCACCCCTGCCCCCACCCTGTGTCTAAGGGCCACTCACCCTCGACGCTGGGGGAGAACCGCAGAAGCTTGTCCTTCCTGCAGGAAAGGGGGAAGGGAGGGGCTGGGGAGGGCTGGGTGGGGAGGAGGCCTTGGGGTTTGTGAACCACAGCCCCATGGTCCCCTCGTGGAGCCCTCAGAATCCAACTCTGGGGCTCTGAGGTTCAGGGAGGAAGCGAGGTCTTGGCCGGAGCTCAGCCAGGTGGGGACCGCGGGACCCTCCTTCCCATCACCTCCTATGGGGTCGTGACCCCTCTGGGCCTGGGGTCGGGGGCTTAGGCCTACCTTGTCGGTGCCACGTCAGAGGCTGTGTCCAGCAGGGGCCCTGGCCAGGCCTGCCTGACCACTGCGAAGGACAAGGGGGTGTTGGCTGGACCCCCAGACCAGCCTGCCACTACAGGCCCCTCACTCCACCAGATCAGGCCTGGCCACCACCTCAGAACGATGGGGACAGATATGGACACCCCCAACCCTGAGCCCAGTCCCTGGACCCTTCAGTTTGGGGACTCACAGGAATAGGTCCGGGCCACCGCAAAGTTCTGTGCATTCTCTTCCCTGGAAACACACGGAGCTGTGCTGAGCCAGCGCATGGCCTCCCACAGCCCAAGGGACAGAGAGACAGGAGAGATGGACAGACAGGGGCGAGGAACGGAGAGGGGAGGGACAGACGAGGGTGAGAGTGATCCAGGGCTCCCTGATGCCCCATTCTCCGGACTGCTCCCCAACCCTGCCCGCCGGCTGTCCACCCTTCTCGCACGGCCCCAGGCTGGAGCCACCTGTCTCCACGGCCTCCCCAGGGACCCAGGAGATGGTCAGGAGGGTCTGTGGGTGGGGCTGGGGAGGCGGCCCCGAGATTCTCCGGTGAGGGTCAGGTGGCTCTTCAGAGATCTCAACCGACGGTAACTTCAGCCCCTTTTGAGATGTTCCAACCCACCATTTGCTCCCAAATACCTGGTGAGGTGACTTCAAAGCCAGACACAGCGAGGTGTCCAGCCATCACCCCGTGTCTTCTTTCTTTGAAACGGATCTCTGATTTTTATGGAGGCCCATCTAAAAGACTGTATTTCCCAGTCTCTCTCGTGCCTAAGCATGGCCCTGTGATTAAGCCCTAGTCAATGAGACGCAAGCCAAGGTTGTTGGGACCTCCAGGAAAACGCCTTTAAAGGAGGCACTGCCAACAGGGGTGCACCCTTTTTATCCTGGTGCTTCATTCTTACTACTGCCTGGAACACAGAGATGAGGGCTGGAGCTTTGGTTGCCATTTTGGACCATGAAGCTCCCTGGAGAGCAGAAGCCACCACTAAGGGTGGGAGGGCAGGTTGGCTAAACATTAAAGCCTTTAGGGCTCCTCCTCTGGACCAGAATGGGTATCTGGCCCAGGCTTCCAGGAGCTCCTGCAAGGCTGAGGGGTCAGGGTGCCTGATTTAGGAGGGCTGTCCTAACTCCACAGGAGAGAGTCAGGCATGGCTTCCCACGGGAGCTGAGCCTGGAACACACGGCGGTCACTTCACGTAGGCTGGCAGGATGGAACCCAAGTGAAGTGGGTTCTCCTCCTGTCCAGGCCCAGTTTCCACTTCCCACCATGACAAAGTTTCACTTCTGGCTCTAACTCAGTCAGGGGCCCCGAGTGGGCAGGCACTGAGAGAGGAAGGGAGACAGGAGATACGGAGGAGGCCTGCCTTGGGGCAGGGGTGTGGGAGGCACCAGCGGGGCCCAGGTCCCCCACCCCACCCTCACCCCCTGTGGAGCTTGTGGGCTGGAGATGCAGGGGAATAAGTGGTCAAAAAAGCCAGGAAGAGTCTAGTCCTGGGCCCAGGGCTGGGTGTGGATGGGGACACTCTATTTTCAAACTTCATTGTGGTTTTTCAGTTGCAAAAGGAAATGAGAAAGCGTGTGTTTGCAGTCGTAGGTGAGTTCCTTCCCCGGGCCGGCAGACGGTGCCGCATGTGTGAGAAACACACGCATGAGCAAGAATGCGGGGGGCGTGTGGGTGTGAGTGGGCACGCCGGCCCGTGAACACGTGTGCACGCGGGTCTCAGTGCAGGGGGTCTCTCCTGGGTCTCAGCCCAGGCCCGCCGTCTGTCACTTTCCTGCTCAGCGTAAGGACACCAGTGGCCCCTGCCCTCCTGACCCGGGCTGTCCTTGGGCCACACCCCAGTCTGCAGCGACCGGCACCTCTGACCCTCCCAGCGCTCGCCTGTCCCCGAAGTGCCATCCGGCCTGGGGTCAATGACCCCGCTTCACCTCTCCCCCTAGCTCCCTGCTTCCGGCTCCTCTGTGGCTCCCCCGGGCCCTCAGGACAAAGGCCACAGCCTCCGCCCCCTCGCCCAGCTCAAGTCTCTCAAGAGAGGCCTGTACCTGCCACCTCAGCCCCAGAAGACTGTGTCCGCCCCGGTCCTCGGTGGGCAACGGCCCGCACTGTTCTCTCTCTGGAATGTCCCCTCTCACCTTCTTTCTTTCTTCAGATCCTCCCCCCCCCCCCCCCCCCGCAGGCCTCCTGATCCCCCCAGGACACGCCCACATCCTCCTGGAGCTCTGAGCTCTGTGAGCCTTTCTTCCAGGGGAGACCTGTACCCTGCTTTGCTCTGCGCCCGGTCTCGGTTCCCCACGTGGCCTAGGAGGGCAGGACTCATGTCCGCCCCCAGCACCAGCACAGCGGCCTCCCTGGGCTGGGGGCAAGGGGAGGACCTCTGGGCAGGCAGGCTGTCCCTCCTCCCAAGGCTGGACTGCTCGGGACCCATTGGAGGAAGGAGGCAGGAAGGGGTGAGGGAAGGGGGGCGGGGACACCCGAGGGGCTGCCCCTGTGGAGGCCCACAGCCAGGGCACCCCAAGTAATTGGGCTGGGGACACCTAAGCACTCACAGGCTCCTCTGTTCGTAGATCTTCTCAGACTTCTTCACCACTGCAAGAACAAGACCAGATCAGCAAGCGTCCCAATGCTGGGGTGGGCACTGAGCTCTGAGATCCCCCCATCTTGTCTCCCCTGTGCCCTGGGCAGGCCCCAGATGGGACATGGGACATGGCCGGCCAATCGCCGCGGGCCACCTGTCACTGATACGGTGTCTGCTCTCTGGGAGAGCAGAGCATGAAGGTCCACGCTGCAGGCAGCACAGCACATCTCCACCCTTTTTCCAGAGCATTCCCCTGCCCCAGACCCCTTGACCCAGCACAACCAAAGCCCCACAGTGACCCAGACTCATGGTCTTCAGGGCTGGTTTAGGGTTTCATCCCCGCCTCGTCGAAGCCTGTCTTTCGGTCCACCCAGCGCGGCCAGGTCTGGGTACGCCCTTGTCCCCCGCCGCGCTGTTACCTGGGCGGGAGCACCGCACGCACAGGCTGGCCACCGTCCCCAGAAGCAGCAGCAGGGCCGCCCCCGGCCACAGCAGCTCGGCGTCCACGTTCATGTCCGCTCCTAGCCACTCGTCCTGCGGGGCTGCAACGTGGATCATCCCGTGACCGCCCCTCCAGGGTCCTGCCCAGCCCCACACCCTCGGATTTCCAGACCCCCTGTCCCGACAGCCCCACGGCTGAGCCCAGGCCCTGGGAGCACCGGCTCCCCTCCCTGCCCTAGCAACGGGTCAGGCTGGAACCAGCCCTGGGACCACCCTGCTCCCTCATCTGACCCCAAACTCGCAGTCCTGGCCCCAGGGCCATCACAGACACTTGGTAAGTGCTGGAAGGTTCTGGGGACCAGACAGCACCATGTGCATATGCCCTATATATGCCTTTGCTTAATCCACACAACTGCCCTCCCAACGTTTCACAAATACAAAAACTGAGGCCGGAGGGGCGCCTGGGTGACTCAGTCGGTTGAGCGTCTGACTTTGGCTCAGGTCATGATCTCATGGCTGGTGAGTTCGAGCCAGACGTTGGGCCCTGTGCTGACAGCTGGGAGACTGGAGTCTGCTTCGGATTCTGTGTGTCTCCCTCTCTCTCTGCCTCTTCCCCACTCATGCTCTGTCTCTCTCTCTCTCTCTCTCAAAATGCATAAACATAAAGAAAGAAAAAGAGAGAGAAAGAAAGAAAGAAAGAAAGAAAGAAAGAAAGAAAGAAGGAAAAAAGAAAGAGGAAGGAAGGAAGGGAGGAAGGGAGGAAGGGAAGGAAGGAAGGAAGGAAGGAAGGAAGGAAGGAAGGAAGGAAGGTAGGAAGAGAAGGAAGAAAGGAGAAACTGAGGCTGGAGATCCCAGCTGCAAAGTAAAAAGTCAGGACTCAAACTCCAGCCTCGGGGCCCTAAGTCTGGCTCTACCCTGTCGCCTCCTGTAAACCCAGCTTTGCTTCCTGAGCTCGGTCCACGGCCCCTTCGGCACCAGAGCCCGGCAGCCGCCACCCAGCCTAGGGCGTTTCTCGGCCCCTTTCAGGAGTGGGATCTCCTTTCCTTAAGCACCAGGGGGGTCCTGAGGGCATAAGGGGAAGAAGGGTGCGGGGGGCAGAGAGGCCTGGCGGGCCCCCGCTGCAGCTGGCGGCGGGAGGTGCCGGGAGCGTCAGGGGCTGGAAGGCGGACTCTGCGGGGTGAGGAGGCTCTGAATCCCGCCTGGCCTCGGGCCACCGCTTGGTCAGTGGCTGGTCCCAGCCGCGGAGCCACGCTGGGACTGCCAGTCCTTGGCGAAGCCACGGGCAGCCACACACGGGGGCCCGGGGAGTGCCCTGCTGAGGGGGTTTCCGGGAAGAATCATCGCGAGCGTGGAGACGGTCTCCTGGCAGTGGCCGGGGGACGCGGCTGAGGGGGCGACAGGGCGTCTCCGAGGGGGCCCTGCCCCAGGGCGGGCACGCGGAGCCCACACCTGTGCACACCTGTTTTCCCCCTGCCTCAGCCACCCGGGAGGAGGGCTTCTCCCCACTTTACAGCCGGGGAAGGCGAGGCCGGGGGAGAAGCGGAGCCTCGTACCGCCCGGCTCCTGCCCTGGGCTCCCCGAGGCCTACAGCGCGGCGACCGGCGGTCCCTTTCGCCTCTCCGGGCTGCCTCCACCCTTGTGGCAAAAATGACCAGGAACCTCCACGCCACACCGAGCCTCCGTCGGGGCCGTCACGGAGAAGCCACCCCTCCTTCCCCAAACACCGAGTGAGTCAGTGGGAGCACGAGCGTCGCCAGATCTCACGACGGGGCGGCCCCCGCCACCCCGCGACGTTGTCCGTGTTGAGCCCCGCCCTCTCAGAGCCGGGGCGCTGCCCTCCCGGCCTGCACAACCTCCTCCCCGCACCCCCGCCCCCACCTTGGGCCGCCCGCCCCAGGGCACTTCAGGCTGTGTGGGGTTGGGAGCACCTGGTCGTGGAGGGAGGACTCCAGCTTGTGCCTGTTTGTCTCCTGGCCTCGGTTTTCTCATCTACAAAATGGGGATCGACGCAGTGCCTTCCTCAAAGCACTTTCGGCAGATGATAAACAGTCTGGCTCACCGGCCGGGCTTCCGGAAGAGAAGCGTGCTAAGGGTCTTATTTCTGGCGGCTGGTTTAGAGAACTCACTCGTGCTCTTGCGGCCTGGCAGCGGAGGCCCAGGACCTGGCCTGCTGACCTCTGTGGCCGTCCAGGGGAAGGGGGACCCTCGACCGCAGGGCATCCTGGCCACCAGGGCGCCCTCTTGCTTCCTGGACCCGGCTGTCCGGGGACAAGCAGCACGGTCGGGGCCGGGGTGGGGGGGCATCCTGGCCCACCCCCGTCCCCCTGGCACTGGCTGAGGGAAGGGGGGGGAGCCCGAGAACACAGCGTGTGTCTGCCTCTGCTGTGGAATCCCAGCCTCACTGGCCTTCGGCGGCCCTTCTACAACAGGGGAAAGAATGACACATCCCTCAGGTGTGTCACATGAGGCCCAGCATCGAGATGGTGCTCGGAGGTGCTAATGTGGGAGCTTGGGGGACACAGCTGGATGACAACCACGACTCGCCACCATCAGGGTCCCCACGGAACGGGAAGGGGCAGCCACAGCCTTTTGGGGGCGGGGGTGTTGCAGTGAATAGTGCAGGGTAACCCTACCAGAACCGTCCCGCCTGGTCCCCCAGACACACCGGCCTGAGCCCCCCTCCACCGCCCCACGGGGGCCATCGTGCTGGGACCCCAGGGCAGGCTGGGATCCAGCCCGGCCCCTCAGTTGTCACAGACGCACCAAGTGTCACTTGGGAGATGCCAGCTCCCTTCATCCAAAGGAGGAGAGGGAGGCCCAGAGAGGCAGGCACTCTGTCCGAGTTCCCCCAGCGAGCCCATCAGCAGAACCAGGACCCCAGCTCAGGCAGGGCTGGCTCCAAAGGCCACGTTCCTGTACCCCTTTCTTACAATTCTATTTTTAAGAAGCATGAAATATTTTTTCGAAGAGAGGCCCCCCCGGACTGAGCAGATCTGCCCTCCGCCGGGCTTTCCCTCCCAGGCCCTGCGAGCTGGCGGGCGCAGGATGAGGGTTGGGGGAGGAGGCTGAGCCCCCAGGAGAGGCAGGCCCAGGGGCCCCAGGAGGGCCCCAAGGGGCAGGCAGGGCTGGGTGGGGTGGGGCGGCGAGGCGGCCTGTGGCCAAAATAGCACAAAGGGAAGTGCGCAGTTTTCAGATGAACAAGGTTTGCAACAGCCCTCAGCCCTCGGTGGGAAAGCCCTCAGGGCCGGGCAGGCCAAGCCTCAGTGTCCCAGCCTCCCAGCCCTACCTCCAGCCGTTGATGGGGAAACTGAGGCCTACCAGGGCGGCAGGGCAGACTAGGGGGCAGGAGTGGAGCGAGAGATTCGGCTCTGGGCCCTGGGAAGGCTTTATCCGCTGGGCTCTGGTCTGGTGCCTGTTCCCTTTCCCATGTAATCTTGGCCTTCAGATAAGGACAACCCAGGGGCCTCTAATGGAGGCTCGTAATGCTCAGGAGGCCAGTGTGGGGGCCTGGGCAGCCCTTGTTCCGGGGCAGAGGTGGGGAATGGTGACGGCCAAGGTCAAGGCCGGCGGGGGGCGGGGGGGGGGGGGGATGGTGACCCCAGGGCCTACGACCTCGCAGACAGCAGAGAGCTGGAGCGCCAGGCTGGGGGCTGGGTGGGGGCGGTGGGAGGGCTGCTTCCATCTGGCCTGAGGCAGGCCCTGGGCACGCTTGCCTGTGGAGTCCCACCCGTCCTCCCATAGCCCGGTGGCAGGGATGTTACAGCCCCATTTTACGGACGGAGAAACCAGGGCTCGTGGGCCTGGCCCCTCACCGGTCTCTGGAAGCGACAGGACCCGCAGGGGCTTCCCAGGCCCCCGTAGGCTGGGCTGGGGAAGGCGAGGGTGGGAAGGCGGCCAGAACAGGCTGCCTGGGTGCCACAGGGTGCCGCAGGGTCCCGGAGGGAGCACTTCCCAGCCAGGGGCGCCAGGGCAGGACCAGGGCCCAGAGGCTGGGCATCTCCCCACCCCACCCGGCGGGACCCCCCCAGCACTCCCGCTGGGCCAGTGGGGCCATTCCTGCCCCCATGGGGAGTTCAGTGGGAGCCAGCCTCCGGACCCCTGGCCCTGGGCCAGGCTCCAGGCACTCCTGGGCAAGACTTACCTGACAGCTGGGGGCTCCTCACTGCGGCCACTTCATCCTGAGCCCACACACCTGCCCGAGCTGACACCAACGCCACAGACTCTGGCGGGCAGCAGGCAAGGCAGCGGGCTTCCTGTCAGCCCCTGAATCATCCCTCACACATCCGCTGCTCTGCCGGACAGGCTCTGCTGTTAACAGACGGAGACACAGAGACACTCGCAGAGACAGGGAGAGACGCCGAGGGACAAGGGGAGAGAGAGAGAGACGGACGCAAGCAGGCGCAGAGAGCACACACACACACACACACACACACACACACACACACAAAATACACACATGTAAACCCAAGTCACACAGAGAGGAAGAGACATACACAGAGGGACTGGGAGAAAGAAGGAAGTGGGGTGCACACACACACACACACACACACACACACACACACTTCGAGAGGGAGCAGCACACAGAAAAAGGCACACAGGCAGGGAAAGAATGAGAAACAGACACACACATGCATACACACGTACAAAGTGTCCTTTCTCCTCCAGAGACGGGCAGAGCCTGAGCTTGAGATTGACCGACAGACACAGACACACAACACAGAGACCCGCAGACTCTCAGAGACGCACAGAGGGAGGGAGAACGAGAGAGAGACACCCAGGGAGCGAGAGTCCCAGGGAATGAGACACGCTCTCACGCGCACACACCGTGCACGCTCCCGTGGAACGTGGGACAGAGGGACGCACGGCAGGTGTGCGCTGGGGCAGACAGAACAGCGCTGCAGCCCGCCCGCCATAGGCGTCAGAAGCAGCAGGACAGGGAGGTGAGCCGGAGGACACAAGGGCGGAGATGATCCGGGAGCCACGGCTCACGGCCCCCCACCCCCGCCCTGATTCCCGGAGACCCCTCCCGCGGCTGCTGCCCCCATGCCTATACCCGGTCCACTTCAGGGACTCCACACTGGCTCCTGGGGGACCCACAAATGCACAGGTTGCTTGGGTGCCTTCTGTTACTGGGCGTTGACTTGCCTAAGGCCATGGAACTGGTAGTGGCACCCCGCTCGGAGACCCCAGGGAAACCCACCAGGGTCCCAAGCCTCCATTAGTCTGGAATTTCAGAGCCCAGGCCCTCCGGTCCCGTGGGCCCCTTTTGGCCAGAGACTTGGTTTCTCTTTCGGCCCATCCCGTCCAGGCCGGGGCCAGGGCTGCCCGCGGCTGCCACCCTGTGGAGAAGATAGGTAGTGCAGCGGCCAAGCCTTGATGTGGGAGATCCCTGGGGCCTCACGCCAGGAGCTTGTCCCCCATCCCAGTGCACGGTGGCACCGGGACTAAAGCCAAGTCCGTCTGACTCCCAGGCCTGTGCCTGTGCGGGTGCTGCCATACTCCCCTGTTCCCCGCTGGGCCATGCTTCATTTGGTTCCCACGGTAACTGGCCCCTTTGATGTCACAGGCAGAGAAGGCTGGAGGCCCATGGAAGCTATGCTGGATTTGAGCCCAGATCCCAAATCTCCAGCCTGTCGTCTTCTCACCACCCACAAGTGCAGGGAGGTTGGTGGCTGTGTGCCAGCGGCCCTCCATGCTGGGACCACCTGCCCGAGCCCCACTCAGACAACTGGGACAAGCCGGTGTTGGTGTCCATCGATCCCTGGACCGTGCCCCTACCCAGGGGTCTCCAGCTGGCAGAGACGGACAGAACCTCACACATCCAATGGGAAGGAGCTATCGTCCTACATGCCTGGCTTCTGTCTCAGGCCTTAGCAATGGCAGAAGTGACCTCCAACCACTGGTAAGGTGTTAAGGTCAATCTGCGGTGGGACCTAGCTCAGACCCTCTCTGAGCCCCTTTTTTTTCTTTTTTCAAGTTTATTTTGTAAGAGGGGGAGAGCACAAGCAGGGAAAGGGGAGAGGGAGGGAGGAGGGAGGGAGGGAGGGAGGGAGGGAGGGAGGGAGGGAGAGAGAGAGAGAGAGAGAGAGAATCCCAAGCAGACTTCGAACCACCAGTGCAGAGCCTGATGCTGTGCTCAAACTCTCAAACTGCAAGATCATGACCTGAGCCAAAGTTGGAGGCTTAACCCGACTGAGCCACCCAAGCGCCCCTGGGGTCACAAACATACCTGGGGTCACAGACATACTAAAAGCTGATGGGAAGCTATGGATTATCCACAGAGAAAGCACCTTGAGAAGTGTGCACGTTCTAGAAACCCCTGGAGCCAGTGTGTCTGCCACCCCCAAGCCTAAGGTGCAAAAGAGCCTCCCTTCCACTCCTCCTCCCCAGCCTTCTGACACCTACTCTTGGCTGTGAACTCACTCCCCAAAGGCACCTATTCACATTCCTCCACCTCCCCCAACCTAAGCGACTGCTTGTTTTGCCATCTGCAAGTATTTCTGAGGGGCTTCGAATCTAACAAAAGCGCCATTGCAGTCTGTCCACACCCGGGCCTAGGTCCCGTCTATCACGTCGTTGTGATCCATCCACACGCGCCTAGGCTTCATTCCATCATCCGAACGCAGCTTTTGCTGCCGTGTGATCTGTCTGGGGTACATACCTGGGAGGGGAAGGTTAATTCGATATTCAAGTTCATTCCCAAAGTGACCACCCGCTTACATGCTCATCTGTAACACGAGAGACCACAAACCCTCTAGGCAACCGGCTTGTCAGTTCATGACGTGCGCCACTCGAATGGGGTGCACGACGGTACTTTCTTTCTTCGCGGTCTTGATTTACAAGGAATGCCAGGATTGCTAGTGGGGCGGAGCATCGTTTTTTGGCCTTACTTCCTCTTTCACGAAATACCTGTTAACACCTTCCTTCTCTGTTGGGTTTTTCTCTGGACAATTTGCCGGAATTCTTTACATGTATATATATACATATTTAAAGATTTTTTATTTATTTACTGACAGAGAAAGAGAGGAAGCACGCTGGAGAGGGGCAGAGAGAATCCCAAGCAGGCCCCATACCGGCATTAGAGTCTGACACAGGGCTCGAACATACGAACCGTGAGATCATGACCTGATCTGAAACCAAGCGTCTGATGCTTCAACTGAGCCACCCAGGCGCCCCTGCAGGAATTCTTTACACACCCCTCATCTTTTGTTTTAGTCTTTAACGTGTCTTTTCATTTTCTTTATATTTTGATAGAATACCTTGAAAAAATATCCAGGGGCGCCGGGGTGGCTCAGTTGGTTAAGCGGCTGCCTTCAGCTCAGGTCATGATGTTTGAGTTCAAGCCCTGCGTTGGGTTGACAGCTCAGAGCCTGGAGCCTGCTTCCCATTCTGTGTCTCCCTCTCTCTCTGACCCTCCCCCACTCACACTCTGTGTCTCTCAAAATAAAAAAATATCTATTGAGCACACTCTTAGTTTCAAGAATATAATGCATGAGAAAGACCCTACCGATTCCAAGGCACCTTGGTGCTATTTACGGAGTCTCTAGGCTACCTGAAAAGCTGCTCTGACTTCCCTCCCTCCCAATCCCATTCAAAAAGAGAAGCTTCGAGGCCAGTAATAATGAATAATTTTATTAACGTTTACCTTGTCTCCGACAGAGAACAAAAGAATAGGTACAGGAAACAATTCTCTCTGGTCCCCAAACTGCATACCAAAGAGCCCGCCATCGTGAAACAGTTTTTGCTTTTATTTGTATATTTGGTATTTTACGCTTAGAGGGTGGTTACAGATGGGGGAAGAGATTAGTAGTAGGTTATAATTAAGTATAGTCTTCATCGTTTTGGTTCATGTTCATGACAACAAACTGCAAAAGGAAGCCTCTCAGAAGGATGTTATAAGCCTGTTGACTTCCTGTGAGTATCAAACGTCTCACCGTTGTTCAAGATTGGCCAAGAAAGTGCAAAGGACAGACCAAAGCTCTTCATCAAAACTTGAAAGGCAGATGCGGGGAGGCCCCGGCCGGACGCTCCCAAGGACGCACGAGGGGGTCCAGCCCAAGCAACTGGCCATCCGTTAGGTCTCCCTGCAGCTCTGCGGTTTCATGGCTGTTCGTCTGGCGAACCCGGTCTGTGGAGCGTGGGGCACACCAGGTGACGGCCACCTGTGACGCACCTTGGACTGCTATCCTGTATGGAGGATCCTTTAGAGATCCCAGGATGGGACACCCTGTCGGCTTCCCCTCCCGACTTCCCGGAAAGAAAACTGGCAAGAAGTCCACTTGGCAAGACCCACCCCATTCTCCACCAGACCGATAGGTGCCACACACACACACACACACACACACACACACACACACACACACACACAAACACACACACACACATGACACCGGGCCCCGGTAGGTCCCACTGCAGTTAACATTCAAAAACCAATCTTTGCACAGGCTAGTGGCCCCACATGACCTCAGGAGCCATGTGGAATCTGAGAAGAGGGTGGAGGGAAACAAGAGAGTATTTAAGGTAATACTCATGAAAAGAAACGGGTGCGTGGCTGGCTCAGCGGGTAGAATAGGTGACTCTTGATCCCAAGGTTGTAAGTTCGAGCCCCACAATAGACAGTTTCTCTCTCTCTCTCTCTCTCTCTCTCTCTCTCTCTCTCTCTCTTTTTTAAGTAAACGAACAGGTGTAAGAATCCCTCGGGGCCACAGAGCAGTCTCACTGCACAGCAAAGGAATGCTGTTTCTAGTGAGTCTCAAGCAGGAACTGCTTTCCGGGTTACTGTTAACAAGCTCTTGCTCTCAACTAACTTCTCTACCAAGCAGCCTCCTTCAACAAGAAAACCAGGCCATTCCTTAGAATCCTGAGTCGAGTGTGGATGCCAGGCAACAATTCCAGCATCTTCCTCCTCGACCCAAATGCACACCTCCTGACCTCGCCATTTCTGCCTCCTGCTAAGACCTCTGAGTCAAGATGGGCAGCCCCGGCTTCTGGAAGTCTGCCGTGCAAACTTCTCTCCTGAGCCCTGGAGAAACAATCTGGCCTCTGACAAAATGGGCTCTGAAAGAAGAACATTCTTAGAAACCTGAGCCCCTTATTAAAAGGGCCCAACCTGGCACTCCGTTAAATTGTTTCTCTGAAGGCAGTTCAAGAATAAGTAGGGGGGGGAAATGCAGAGAGAGAAACCAGGGATCAACTGTCTGTCTACACTAAACCTATTTCCAGAACATTCATAGTTGGCATAAACTTTTATTTAGGTGCCTACTTGGGAAAAGATGTGCCTTCCTCTCTTAATTCAGTTACTTAGAGGAGACAGATACTAAAATGTTTTCAGTAATACTTAGTACTACAGGCCAAGGAACAGGTGCCTGTCAAGAGAAACGCCCACAAAGTCACAGTGACATCTCGAGGGAAGCAGGGAGAAAGCTCCAGGGAAACCTCTGGAGACCCAGATGACCCCCTTCAAGGGTCTGAGCGCTCCACAGGCCTTTTGAAGGTGGGATCCAAGGGACCTTTGGAAAGAAGCTTCATCGAGGGTGCCTGGGTGGCTCAGTAAAGCATCTGATCTCAGTTCAGGTCACGATCTCATGGTTCGTAAACTCAAGCCCCAAGTCAGGGGAGCCCCATTCCTCTCTCTCTCCCTCTCTCTCTGCTCCTTGCTCACTTGCACCCTTCTCTCTCTCTCTCTCTCTCTCAAACAACAACAACACTACTAGAAGCCTTATCGAGTGGGGTTTCAAGCCTGGCCACCAGTCCAACTCCACATGGGGCACAGAGCGTTCAGTCGCAGGGACCTTACCCCTTAAAGAAAACACAGGCAAGTGCCGCGTCCTCTCCCCTGGTCTTGGCAGGAGAGCAGTCCAAGTGACAGCCACGCGTCCAGGAACCAGAACAGTGTCCACCCTCCCTGCCCTCCCCCTGAAGGTTAGTTAAGCTGCAGTCAAGGCTCACCTCACAGGAAGCAAATTCTGCACGTGCCCGGCCTTCCTCCACCCTCCCTGCTGGCCGGGTCTCCCCACCCCCCACCTGACACAGGGCCCAGCTCTGCGCTGCGTCCCCTGGGTCACAAAACCACGCAGCGGCGGCTCCCAAAAATACAGGATCCGCTTGCCACGAAGTAGCACCCGCCACGGCCACAAAGAGCATCTAGAACTTCTGCTAAAAATAAGCAGTTATTATTTTTTTTAATGTTTATTTCAGAGATAGAGCGAGCACGTGCACGCGCACATGTGGGGGAGGGGGAGAGAGAGGGAGACGCAGGATCCGAAGCGGGCTTCATGCAGACAGTAGAGACCTTATGCGCTACTCGAACTCGCAAACCACAAGATCATGACCTGAGCTGAAGTCAGACGCTTAACCGACGGAGCTACCCACGTGCCCCCCAAATCAGCAGTTATTAAAAGCATGCACACGCTGTGCAAACACCTGATTTCTTCCATTTTCAGGAAGAAAGTCCCTTTACCCAATCAAAAACTAAGGCCACACTGCATGCAAGGCCTCTGTTCAGAAAACTGCCATTTTTAGGAAATGAGAGGAAAGGGGGGGGGTGGGTAGGAAAACCTGGGCGTCCTATTTCTAATCATCGCTAGCTTTTAAACTGCTTTCGCTAATCCTGTAACTTCCAAGAGCAAGATGCTTCTCTCCTGTGGTCGCAGTACATTCTACCGGATTCGGACAGCGCTTCCCCAATTTAATAAGGGTGTGAACTTCTCGTTAAGAGCAGCTAGAAAGAAGTCAAAAATAAAGGCGAGCATTAAATATTACGTAAGGTTTTCTTTTATTTAAAAGATCATTCACAAAATACCATATCCATAGATTTACTTTCTGTCATATAGCTGAATGTGTTAAGTGTTTGGAATTCCATTCTTACATTTAAAAGTCAACTGGGATTGATTGCCCAGAAGTTTAGATGAATTTGTTTTGTTCTTAATCTTTTCCACATTGAAGATGTAAGTAGGTCATCTGAAAGCATCAGGTTTGATTACAACCACATAATGCATGTCTTTCTTAAGTTAAGTATTGGTGTTACACAAATGGTTCTTATTTCGGAAGCAGAGGCGGCAGGTGAAGGAAGGAAAGGAGAGAGAGTTCTGTAGTTGCTGAGACCCCGAGACTGAGACCCAGTGAGAGAAGCCAAGGACGCCAGCTAGCGACGACCTCTCACCTCCCCTCCCACCCCCAAACGGCAGGTCTCTTCCCTGGGCTCTAGCTGCTGGCGGCCCCCAAACTGCTCCCAACGGGACGGTCTGGGACTCGCTGCTGAAAAACCCAGGTTGCTCACACACACGGGCGTTTAGCTCAGGAGCTACGGCCCAGCCCCCTGGCCCTGGGTACGTGCCAAACACAGCTTGTGGGGATAGGCAACTGTGCCCCAAAGAGGAGACCTGGGGACTTACAGCCACCTACCAGCTCTCTGAAGGCTCCTGACAGCCCTGCAGGGTAAAACCCTCAATTCATCAAGTCAAACAGTAAAGTGCCAGATTTTAGGCCCATTTTCATTATAAAAGTCAGGGAGGGCGGGAAGCGCAGTATCTCACTGCTACTTACGCGAGGAGCAGACACAGGTAAACACAAGGGAGAGACAGGGACACACACGCGACGGGGTCTGAGGAGAGTCTGCATCCGCACGGGGAGCACGGCCCAGGCGCGGCTCGGCCACCACTGCCCGTCGGTCCCCCCGGAGCGCCCTGCCCGGACAGGAGACTGGACGGAGGCTCGGCGCACCCAGCCACCCACGGGAGCCTCCGCCTCCGCCGGGGAGGAGGGGACGAGCTCGCACGACGTGCCGACCCAGCCATCCTGGCGTGCGCACGGAGGTGTGCTCGGCCCCCGGCCCGTCCGCTGAGCTGCTCACCGACTCACGCTACCACCCTCTTCTCTTAGATTCCACCTTTGAAAGGAGAGCCTCCGGCTCGAATGATCCATTCGGGGAGGGAGTGACAGAGACAGGGCTGCTTATAAATAGGGACAGGGAGGAATCTGCAAGGATCAACAGATATTTTATCCTTGTTTTGAAAACAAGGTGCCTCAAATTCTCTCTGTTGACCACAGCTGAATAAAAACAAGATGCTACCCAATTTGTGACTTCTTTCTGGTTTTTTTTGTTTTGTTTTGTTTTGTCTTTTTCCTTCCCTTGGAAGCCACAGCAATACAGAACTCCACATGCAGGTCAGAAGAGAAGCACTGAGAAAAATGAAAGGACCAACCGGGTCTGGCCAGAGTGTCCAAAGTAAAACGAGAAAGCAGGGGGAGAAAAATGGAGCAGCACCTCCATCCTAAGAACGCCCACGGGTGGCTGCCTCTGTCCCTCGAGAGAGACTCAAGTACTGGAAGGCAACAAGGAGCAAGAAGGAAAAAGGACAGAAGGAAAATGGGAAAGGACTGGCAGAGAAAGAAAGAAAAAAAAAAAGCACAAAACAGGCACTAGATAGGTTCAGCAAAGCCAAGAATGTACTAAAAACCACTTGTTAACTGCTGACATGCACTCACAAGCTCTGTGTTTCCGCTGTAAGAAAGGAGGACAAAGGTCAGGCGCAGGAATGGTGACTGCAGGACCGCTGGTCCAGGGGGCTAGCCAGGCTGTGGTCTTGCTGTGACTCCCCCACACCCCATTCCCTCCCAACCGCGAGCTCATTCTTGCTCCTTGTTAACGACTTCCTCTCTGGGCCTGGCTCCCCCGAAGATGGCAGAGTTGGGATTGGCTACTTGATTGAGGGGCGTGGCAACTGTTCGAGGCTTCAGCTGGAGCCGTGGCCTCTGTGCTCTTTCCTCTGCGGGAGAGAAACCAACGTGGTTTATGAGAAAAGGACCCCACATTCCCCGCCCAGGTGGAATGATCCGACTGAGGCCAGCCCCTACAGGCCAGCCCATTTTCTAACCATCAGGCCAGCCCTGAAGACCCATCCCATCCCCAGACGCTCTAACAAAGGCCAACTTGTTACTGAAGACTTAAGGGGCGGGCCACAGAAGCCACCGGCCGTGGCACGAGAAGGCTTGTGTGTGTGGGGAACAGCCAGCGCACCAGGGCAAGACAACCTCCACCCACAAAGCATCACCGTACCTTCTGTTGGTTCTCTGAAGTCCATATTGGACCCTCGAAGGGGAGGGCCATCTCTGAACCGACTCCCCATTGGGGGGCCTGTTCGCCGGTCACCTGGGCGACTCCCTCCCCTGCCTCCTAAGAAGTCATCCCTGAAGCCTGAAGGAGGAAGAGGACACCGGATTACTTTTTAAGCTACTGTCTCAAAGCTGACTGTGCAGCTGGCGTGGACTGTTCAACTTGAATTCTTTAGTTTGTCCAACATCGGAAGTTTTTGCAAAAGAGTGCATGGGGTCCAAATGAGAATGTGCTGGGTAATCTCAATGCTAACAGACGTTACACTTCTTACGAAAGAAAAATAAAGCGAGCTGTTCAAATCTCAGCTTGCAGGAAAAGTGGCGGAAACCCCACCCCCTACATAAGACTATAAAATAAGGCTCGCGACAAACAAAAATCCTCAAAGCCCATCTTATTGTGTCTTCTAACATAAAGCCTCTGATTATTAAAAAGATAAACCTGAAATGTGAAAGTTACAATTTAGAATGCGACACCCAAGAAAAGCCCAGACACGAAGACAAAATAAAAACACGAGGCCACCTCTGGGTGACGCGCCCCACTTGTCTGTGTTGTGTGGCGGGTGTGCAGCACCGTAAAAGCTCGGCACCCGTGTGGTCAACAAGGCAGTTACCCGGCACGGCTCGCCCCCTTCGCAGAGCGGGGCTCGCAGAGGAGCGGAGCACCTCGCCCCCAACCTGCGCCACCTCCGGGGGCTGCGAGGGGGAGGAGAGGTTTCCTCCCCATCCCTGCGGGTATCTGCTGGAACCGTCAGCAAAGCAACTGTCACGACAACGGTCAGGAGTGTTCCGACTCTCATCTGTCTGTAGAGAAGACGGTTTTCTCCACAGGCTTTGAGAACCCTAAGTTTTCTTCAGTTCTGTATTTCATGGAAGGACTTTCATCTAGAGGGGGTTTAAGCTGACTAGCCTTTTAACAGTATCGCCTACTGAAGGGAGAGTGAGCTTCCGGTAAAAATTTAAGAAATAATATTGTAATTAAACAAACCAGTCCGCCTTCCCCTCAGCCCCCAAAGGTGACCACTTCTACTCGAAGGACGGTGCCACTGCTCAAAGCTCTGGAGGAACATCTATCTTCAAGAAGGATCCTGAGCCTGAGGAATATTCTATATATGGTCCATCCGCATCATCCGTAGATTTTGTATCTGCCCGTTTGTCGACTCACTAGCCTTTGTACGTAACCCTGAAATTAAATCTTTTGGCCCTTCTGCTTTTCCAGACATGCACAGAGCAGTGGAAATCTGAGTCGCCCGACATGCGTGTCTCTCGGCTGAGGTCCAACAAAGCAACACTCTGCCTCCTTGTTTCAGCTCAGACCATAAACAAGTGTCTTTTCAAACTATTCGGTGCCAGGTTTTTGCTCTTTTGGGCTTTTCTTTGGCAATTTCACTGTTTAAAGTGGCCCCGCACATAGAGCTGAAGAGTCGTCTAGCATTCCTAAGTGCAAGAAGGCAGTCCCGTACCTCACGGGAGAAAACACGTTAGATAAGCTCCATTCGAGCAGAGTTCTGGTGGTGCTGGCCAGGAGCTCCTTGTTAAACAAATCAACAGTATAGGGGAGTATTACATAGTATTAGGGGTCTTTAAACAGAAATACACGCAACAAGGTACGTACTGGTCACTCGACAAAATATTGGGACCAGAAGCTCACAGGAATCAGACCCTGCCGCTTCCCCTGGGAACAATGGTTCGGTATCTGCTCATCTGGGGCTCTCAGTGATTCTAAACTTAACTCCCCTGAATATGAAGACTCAACTGTTTGCAAGGGTGGTATTTTTCTGTTCTTTAAGGGTGGCCAAGGAATTTGGAAAGCGATCAAGTTATCTGAAACCCAGCTTAGAAACTGAGTTGGACAGTACCAATTTTAACCAAACAAGTAATGAAAACAATCCCCCCCAAAAGATTCAGACCAATAGGAGCACTGATTTGGGGAAAACATATTGGGATGTATACAGTCAGGTAGAAGGTTCTTTACAGAATCTTTTAAACCAGAGCTCACGCTGTTTATTCAACAAGCTTAACTGAGATTCAAACATCTGACTGACATTTCCCCCAATCAACTGTGAAGCGGACCTTTCCATGGGAGTACAAAAGCTACTCCCCTAGGAGAATAAATTTTGCGACCAGTGTGTAGCATAAATCAGCTCACCCCCGCACTGACAAGGCAGGTAAGCACGACTGCTACTTAGTCCGGATGCACCCAAGTAGGACAGAAGGGAAAAAACCCAAAACAACAGAAACAGCACGCATCCACGGCCAGTGACCACCTCATTTCAAAATCTCTTACGACGGGAGCCGGCGAAGATTATGAGGGAAACGCAAGGTCTGACATTACCAGGTATCTTTTAATTAAGTTTGATGACAGATTTTTAGGAGGCACACTGTTCATAAGAACCTTCCAAGTTTTTGTTTTTTTTTTTTTACTTTAACGTACTTGGCTACCTCTGGGGGTGGGACTCTGCTTTCTTCTATTTTTTGGTATTGCTCCAATCTTTTTACAACAGTGTATGTCATTTAAAAAACAGCATCACTTTGAAGAGCAAAAAAGATCTACGTTCACAAATAACGGATACAAGCATCACTCCACCATGCGGGCACCTCTGGATTCGGACACCTGCAGACACTGCAGTTTATGCTGAACCTGGTGGGTGGCGAGGGAGTTTCTCTGGCTGTGTTCTCTGCTTCCGAGAGTAAAAGTCCCAGCGAGGGCAACAGTTCCTTACGTAACTGCCACAATTCGAGAGCCTACACACTCAAGCGCTATTCCTACAGTCCCAGCGAATTCAAAACCGGCCGGTCCCAGGCCACCACTCATCAGGCCACTAACGGCTGCACTCAGATTGACTTTGAGAAGACATTTGCTGCGTGTTTCAATCAGAGACTAGCTTATACATAAAATTACAGGTTTGCTGGATCATACTGTACTTTTATGAATAAGCTCATTTCTGATTGGCTACAGGATTTTTAGGATTAAGTAATTCAACAGATATAAGCGGTCACCTGTTTAGCCAAAGTAGCACTGGAAATGCACTCGTAAAAATTTTGGTCTTCAACAGCTTGTGCCAGTTCTTCCCATACTTACCAAACACTATCTGCCGAATTTTGTTTGATGGGGGAGGGTGACAGGGTGGTTGGGTGGGGCACTGATGTTATCCTCTCATACAGTGGAGAGTGCAGAGTTTAGAGAAAACAGACTACTTTCTCATTTTTTACCTGTTACAACTGACGTTTTGATCACATATACAATTTATTTTTGTTAAAAAAAAAAAAACAAAAACAAAAAGAAAGTAAAGAGATGATCAACCCTTCAAAGCAGAGGCCCGACATGCAAACCGACCTCTTAAGGGGAGACAAGGAGGCACCTGGTGGTCTGCCTTGGTAAGTTAAGAAAAGGAACAGAGCAGATCGTGTCCACCAAGAAGAGATAGGAGTTCCACGCCCTTCAAAAAAACAAACTGGTCACCACGACTTTAACCATGGAAGAAGGAGTCACCAAGAACCACGGTTACGAGGCTTTCTGTAAGCTTCCAAACCCCCCCCCCAACTTTCTAGAAGTAACAGTGCTTCTATTTACGCAGAGCAGCCAAGGGGATTCCTTAGACAAAGGCCAGATGGGAACTATAGGCTGAGGCATCGTAACAAAAGGAGGTGGGTCGGTCTAACTCGCCCACAGTGTGGAACCTCTCAAGTCCTACCCCGAACATTTAGGTTCTAACAGAGGCTTACTGCATGCCTGGGCATCTTTCAGGAAAGTTTCACTTGCGGAATGAACTAAAGGAGTAGTCCGGCCAGGTGGGCTACGTCCACACTAAACGTACAACAGCAGCAAGGCCATTGAAAAAGGTTAAGTGGTGATACTTTAAATACTGATACCGGAATTGAAGTCATCCCGGGAATCCCATCCACCTCTAGATTCTCGAGAGCCACCCATTCCTGAGGACACACAAAAAAGATAAAGGTGAGGTCGTACCATTACCCTGCTGCACACACATGGCAAAATTCTTTGGGAAGAATCACTCACGTGATGAGAAGTTCAAAAGAATTGTAAGAGTTTTTGTTGCCAATAGGAAAAAAACAAAAAACAAAAAAACAAAACAAAAACAAAACCCAGGCTTGTGGAAGCACCATCCATTCTAAGATTTTTCCACGTTTTTAAAAGCTCACAAAAGCCTATCAGACCGGCAAGATAATTCTAGTAGCCTTCAACAGTTGTAACCAGTGGGCATACAGTTAAGTGTTATGTTCAGTTTTAGAAGAACCAATCACCTCTGTCATCTGGTCCACCTTTCCTGAATCCAAAGCCACCTTTATCTTGTTTTCTGCCTTCTGCAATGTCCACACGAAGCGACCGATCACCCAACAGCTGATAACGGGAAAACAGTGTAAGTACAGGCAAAGAAAAACATCAAAGCTGCTAACACGACACAGAAAAACTGAAGATACTTACTGCACCATCATATGTCAAGGCTTCCTTAAGGGAATCCACCTCATCAAATTCTACATAGCAGAAACCTGTAAGAGAAACGAATCCCAATTTCCTCAAGGAATTCTGGGTTAAGACACAGTGGGATCCCCGTCTCTCCCATTTCCCCACTTTCGTTGCATCTAAGTGACAGCAGGCTGGCAGAGCCTAAAAGAGAGATTTTGCTTTTCGGTAAACAAAATACTCGACTGGTATTCCTCCCTCTCAATTATACTCTACCAGAAAGTGCCAACCAGGCATTGAAATGGCAGCTGTTTTTATAATGCTTTCTTTTTAGAAGTTTTAACCATGACGTTAGAACCTTTCCTGGGCCACTGAAGAGCTGACTTCTGAATGACTTTAGCTTCTCCCTCAACCTCCAACAGTTTCCACGCCCCTTCCTCCTCGCAGCCTGGAGTCTCGGCTGCACTCGGCACACCCCTCGCCCCGCTCTGCTCACACTGCACCCTGTACTACACCACACCCTCCCACCGCACCCCGAGTGTCCCCGTCCCGTGCGATTACACCTCACCTTCAGGGCCCACCAGACTACAAATGCTCTGAAGGCTTGGGTCCAAACTCTTCCTGTTCACCATTTCCCCCCCAACTACTTGCAACAAGAAGGTACCGCTTGGCTGGAAGGGTCCCCCCCTAAATGGATTCACAATGGTCTAGAGTACTTGTGGAAACCACCTCCCGTGCTCCAAGAGGCCACAAGAGCCCGGTCACCCATCTCACACCTCAGAGCTGCTCAAACGGAGGATGACCCTCCGTCTGATGTAGAAACTAAAACCTGCTGCTACTGACTCAGCCTCAAGGCTGGCCTCGACCACCCGTTCCTCCCCTCCCCCAGAAGCCCGAATTCCTAGCGCATCTAGGAGGCACACTGGGTGGGCCTGACTTTCACAGGCTGAACAGGTACATTTACTTCTGCTGTTAGAGCGCTCGTTATTAACAAGGCTTCCGGTTCTAAAGCCAAGAACGCCTCCAAAAACGGTAAAAGCGCCACCTATACGCAGAACCGCTCGGGTGAGCGAAACCTCTGCTTCTCGCACAGCTAGTACCTCTCCTTGGATGTTCTTCTGGATAAATGACGTAAACCGCATGCCCTTGTACCTCGCGCCATGCCCTGAACAGAGAGCGCGTTTCCCTTCAGGGACTCCGGAGAGCTAGAGGATGACGCTCACGTGACTCTTCCTGCTTACTGCTTCCCGGCTCACGTGCCTTGAAGAGACTAATCTACAGACACGAACTTTACCCAAAATTTGAGCCAACCCTCCCCCAGACACGCTCCCAAATCACAAAGATACAGCGATGATATTTGTGAGCTTCTCTTCTGAATTCTGTACAAATACTTAGATCACAGGAAAACGACAAAGAAGAAAGCCACGCGTCGGTGAAGGGGAAATGCACCGGCAAAGTCCTCTGTTCTGTCTGTTCATCTCTCTCCCGGGGAACTCCTTTACTGGCAGACAGGACTGCCAGTCAGGCAAACAGCACATTTACTTGGGCATATATTGCACATTTCTACAAATAAGATCACGTGTAAAACATTCTCCCCCAAGTAGAACCGAAAGCCTCATGGGTTAAGGGGCTATGCGGGTTTCAGCTACTTGGATAAACACTTCCACAATTAAAGCCCTCTGGTTCCCCACCATTTGGGTTCAGACCCTCCCTCTACGAGAATATACAGTACGAATTCCCCAAACTCACCTTTAAATTTGTCTGTGTCTTTGTCTCTGACTAGCCGTACACTCCGTATGCTGAGATCCTTGAAGATAGCATCTATGTCGCCCTGAACTGTATTAAAAGGTAGGTTTCCTACATATGCTGTGTAGGGGGGCTCTGTGGGCAGCTCCTTCTGGCTACGGGAACCATGGCCACCAGCACTGCCGCGGGACCTGGAGGGGAAACAGACAGGATTCAAGTCTACTTGTCCCAGGGCGGGGACAAGGGCAATGTCTTCCACTCAGCCATACCAGTCATGTGAACGACTCCACTTGATTGTACAACAGCATCTTGAAATTATCAAGAGTATCCCAAAATACCACTTATGGAAAGGGTACCTATTGTTTGGTGACAGAAACGTCCACAGAAACACAGAATGTACGTAAGCAGACATTTCCCCGGAAAATCACATCCGAACAGAACGTATCCCTCCTTGCACGACCGGTTATTTCCTACTTACTTAGACTCAGTATCTGCAAAATGCTCATGTCCTAAAACCTTAGCAAACCCCTCCCTCACACCTGGCAGCTAACACACGCAGAGACGGACCGTCCAGACTTCTCACACTGTGTTCACAGGAAGGTTTCCAAAGCTGCTCCAAGTTTAAGCCATTCGTAACACACCTGCTCCCTGCTGCTGTCAGATTATGGAAAACACAAGCTGGGGAAGGGCAGAGAGAAAGGCGGACAGAGGATCCGAAGCAGGCTCTGCGATGACAGCAAGAGCTCGATGTGGGGCTGAACTCAGCAACCATGAGATCATGACCCGAGCCAAAGACAAACGCTCAACCGAGACACCCCAGGTGCCCCTTAAAACTCCTCTCTTAAAGGAGTTGCCTCACAACACAGATCTGCTCAAAGCCATCCTTTTCGCAGGGGAAGCATCAATACAAGTCACGGAAAGTAACTTGGTTTTTGCTAGGGATAACATGAAAGAACTCCGCCATCTTTGAGATAAGTACCATCCTTTATGACATTTTCTTAGCAGAAGAACAAAATCACGATGTAATTCTTAGATGGCTACAATTAAGCTTAGTAACTCAAAATTCTGCTACTTCCCAATAGGAAATTCTACATTTTGTTTTCAAGTGAACTGCGCCCCACCTGCTCTCACTCCCCCCACCCCACCAAGGTGAGTAAATGACTTGTTTTTGCGCAATACCCTTCACAACGCCACTGTTTTTCTTTTTTTTTTTTAAAGTTGATTTATTTTTGAGAGAGAGCGAGAGAGCAAGAGGAAACGAACCAGGGAGGGGCAGAGGATCCAAAGGAGGCTCTGCGCTAACAGCAGAGAGCCCGATGTGAGGCTTGAACTCATGAACCCCAAGATCATGACCTGAGCCGAAGTCAGATGCTTAACCGACTGAGCCACCCAGGTGCCCCTGCAATACCACTGTTCTTATCTCAATAACCCGAAGCCCTAAAATACTTTCAACGAGATACTCTGAGATTGAATACCGACTATATAAGATACAATAGATGCAAACTTTTGAAAAACTATCAAAGCACACGATGAATTACAATTAATAACTTGAAAATCATCTGTTACTAAACATCTGGTGGAAACAGTCCCTTGCCCTCAAGCAGCTCAAGGTGAGCGGCACGTGTAAGACACAAACAACTACACTGGCACACACTGCCTGCATGTTTGTGTGTATATGTACGTATATACAGAAGGTGAAAAGCCACAACGATTTTTTAAAACCTTAAGGTGAAGGTGAGAATGGAGAGCTGGTAAATTGAGCAGGTGTATGTCTGATGACTCGGGAAAATGGAGGAAGGAAGGCTTGCTCAAAGGACACGTGGAACATTTACAGAACTTACGCAGGATGCCGGCTGCAGGGCCCAGAAGGTGGAGTCAGGGCTCTGAGTTCAGGCAGCCAGGTGAGCCTGGATAAGGACCGAGGGAAGGAGGGT